>NC_046640.1:13411356-13667147 GCF_900324485.2 Mastacembelus armatus
CTTTTCTAAAGATACAGCAAAAGAAGTAAGTTGGACTGTGGGAGGAAACCGGAGTACCTGGAGAAAAACCATGGAAGCACAGGGAGAACATGCAAACTCCACACAGAAAGGCCCCTGTTGGGTTTCAAACTAGGAGCCTTCTTGCTGTGAGGCAACAGTGCTAACCACTAAGTCCCCATTCTGCATTTTCGGCAATGTTGTGTTGACCTGTCCATAATATTTTTAAGCATATCACATTACAAAATATTATAATACCATATTTTGAAATGAATGGCAGGTATGAAGAAACAGCTGCAAGAAATAAATACGATACTGTTCTTGCCAGTGTCTCAGGAGACACACTAAGACACCCAACTGGCTACCTTCCATTGCCAAATATATGACTGTCTCATCTGATGAATGTTGGTAAGAACATGTCATCACTTGATTATGATGTATGAGAAGTTCAGCAGTTAGCTAGGATATGATTGCTGCCAGGATACATCCAAGACTTAAGAGTCTGGACAAGCCAAGCTCAATCCTTTCATTCCTAGCTGGGAGACCATAGATCTCTGCACCAGTCTGAAGAGGCTTACAGTGTAATTGAAGGCTTAATTTGCCATATTCAAAATGATTTATCAACTGACGTTCTCATGCCTGTGAGAACATATTGTATCAACACAGGGTGTTATGGACACTCACTGTAAAATTTACAGCAGTTTATTTATAGCAATTTAAAAGCAGCTGGAAAATCAACAGCTAAAGCATCATATGAAGTGGCCATATCGCACCACTTCCAAATGGAGGGTAAAATACCTACTGTCATGCAATAAATGCTGACAATGCCTCTTTCACATATCCAGGAACTGTGTATTTTGTTTCATTATACCAGGAGCTCTTGACGTATGTTTTTCTCTGGCGTTTACATTAAAGACCACTATATTTGTTTCCCTGCACTAAGAGGTACTGTACATTTGGGTCATACTTCATTTGGATAATCATTGCCTTTGCTCAGGTGGTTACTATGCCAGTAAAAATCAATTTAATTTAGGTAATATTATGTGACTCTAATCGCACAGTATGTGAAGGAATAAATAGAGTAAGTTTAATTGCTAGAGTCAGCAGAGAAAGAATAAATATATATAGACGTCCATTTCTGGATAAATAATTTATCATTGTTTACATAAAGGATATTTACACAGAGCCTGGTACCTCAGAACAACCAATCAATCCAATGCTCGCCTGGTAGAGTAGTGATTTGAATACTGAATACTTTATACTTTATGTGCATATTTAATTTTTTAACCGTGTGTGCTTTGATATTACTATACTCTTTTTTCTATAGTCTCAAAAATGCCTAATATTCTCATGGTAATAAAATGTTTTAAATTACTAAACATAAGAATTCCAAGAGATTAAATTCATTTTATAGATATTTCACAAAATACATTGTGATATTTACATTAAATCCTACTGCATATGTAAATCAGATAATTCACAGCAACAACTCAATGGACCAGACATTTAAGCACAAAGAATTCTGGCATTTGAAAAGTCTCACATGAAAATTAATTAATGAACATAATGAACATAATGTTCTGCTATTATGTTTCATGATAAAATTAAACATAACAACACATTTAGGCATATTTGGGGCTTCCCATGTGAGTGGTCTCACTCCAGTCCCAAGTAGGTTTTCTTTTGCCCAGAAACTGCCACCAAATAATCCTCCATTAGTGGTGCAAAACATTTTCAGTTATCTTTCAACATTCGCTCCTCCTTTCGAACACGCATTCGCTCTTTGAACTCCTCCAACTCTTTCCTCTGAAAATACATATAGCACAAACATTTTTCTTATATTGTACTGTACAGCAGAGTTCTAAACAGATTTTATTACAAACCCTGTACAATGAAACGTGGTATTTAAATAAGTAAACATGCAGACAAACAAATTACTCTAAACACAACGATGAATTATGAGAAAAAGTAGGGGAAAAATATTGTAGGATTTTTTTGAGGGGGTCTCAAACTTGACAAACCATGATCTGTCAGTATGATCTCAAATCAGTATGAGAAAGAAATATAACCTCTCACAACTTAGGCTATGTGGTTTTACAATGCTATTTATCTGTCTGTTTCAGAATGATAGAGTGAAAATATAATATGCACCTTATAGCAAAAAAATAACACTGCACACTGTATGTACTGCAGAGTATGACTGGAATAAACAATAAAAACGATCGTACAGTCACCAAAATCAAATTACATGAGTTTATGGCACTTTTTATTAACAGTATGGACTTTATAAAGAGATACATATTACACTTACATGCAGAGCCTCGTTAGGGGGGAAGATCTCTCTCTGGAATTAAAAAAAGCACCATAGTACAGAGAAAGAGACATTGCTTATTAAAAGAACACCAAACCTCAATAAGTAACTACAATTTAAAAAATAAATACTGACCTTTCTCTTTACTATATACTCTTCAAAATACTCGGCTTGATTTGAGATCCAGAACATGGTCACGGGAAAGGACAAATACAGCATCATCTGCTCAAAACCAACACATACAACAGAATCTGAGCGGTTCCAACTACAGTAAATATTAGAAAATAAACTATTAGCTACTGAGTTGCTACAGTTAGCCTCGTGCTAATCACTAACAAGATGGAAAGACGAAACCTTGATCAGTTCATGCGCTTCTAACTCTCTATATATTAATGAACAAGGGAGGTGGTTTTAAAAAAGAGTACTTACTCTAAACACCTCTAATTTAACCCCCATTTTCACATCGGTTTCACACGGCTCAGACCAAGCTCTCACCAAAGACCTTCACAGCACTTCCGGGTTTGCAGACGGTCCAATCACTTGAAAGTTAGGGCGCATGCGCTTAGGCTTACAACAAAAAATATTTTTAATGGTTGAAAACAGTTTGTTGTTTCTTGTACATGTTTTAAGTCTTAATAACATGATATTGTAGAACATTAAAATCTGAAACGTACTTTTAACATTGGACCTTTGATCAAATACAATGTGAACAGTAGTTGTCCTCAGAGGGGCGCTGCAAACCATTGATTTTACGCAGATGTGATCTTGTGCGTTTTGTGTAAAATTTGCAGTAATAATCTACAAAGAACCTACCTACAACCTAGTGGTTATCTTATATCTTAAAGCGATCAGGTCAGTTTAATGAGTAAGTTAATAGTAACTCTATATTTCTAAAATAAAATACTTAAACACAGTTTTTTCACCTAGCTGTATGTTCCATTCATTCGTTTCCCATTTATTTGTAAACATCTATTTTCACTTTTATAAAGGGAACTTGATTAGTTTTCAGGTTAATAGGCTACTGTAATTTGTAAGTAAGTACAGAAGCATAAAACAATGATGACAAATACTGTTATTCAGAATCGTGGGTGCTGCTTTTCTGCTATTTTATTATTATTATTATATTTAATATTTTTCTAATATGTTTTCCATCTGATATAGAAAAGTTAATATACACTGTGACGCTTTTTTGACTCAAATTGAATAAAGCTGCCAGCTGGTCTGTAACTTTACAGTTTAAAAAGAAAAAGTCTCACCTCGTTACTACTGTTGCTTTCTCCCTAAATGTTGTGTCACATTTAGGTTAGATTTTCCCAATCTCCATGTGCACTCTGCACAGGTCTAATATATTATGATACTCTCAGTTGCAGTGCGTGATGCGCTCTGTACGTCCTCAGCGAAAAACCTGCGCGTGACGTCATCGACAACGAGAGGTGTTCAGGATCCTCGGAGAGAAAGATCCCGCGCGCCCTGGCAACCCGATAAACCCAGGTAAACACTGTTGTTTAAAACAATATTCTGCACGTCTTGTTGTCTACTTGAACCGAATGCGTAGGCACCAAGAGACACTGTAACAGTGATGTGAAGGCACAAGAGATGCTAATGCCCGGCACCCACAGAGACCGTTCATTTGTACGGCGGCCTGTTCTGGCTGGCTAGCTGGCTAGCTAAAGCTAGTTGGTAGTTGTGTATCAAAAGACACAATAACCGCACCTACACTGTATGTCTATCTGACATCTCTTGACTATCCCACCCACTGCTGGCCACGATTACAATACAAACACACACAGTATTACTGCTACGACCACCGTGTTGGGCATCATTTACTAGTTTGCTTGTCGACTGTCGTGTGTTGTGGGAGACGGTGACGCCGTCACGGCGATGATGGCGCACACTCAGACGGAGGCTGTTCGCTGGGAATGCAGACAGTTCAGCATAGAGCAGAAAATAGAAGTTTAATGTTCATTTCCCAGAGCTTGCTACAGTGATCTTGGAAACAAAATGCATCTGTCTATGTATGATTTCAGCAGTGCTGTGCATGGCACTGCCGTCCATTACCCAGGCAATAATCTATACCCTGTGGCCTAACGTTAGGATCTTGGCTCATCGACGATGGTTGCTGGCCAACAGTCATTACTTTGCAATTTATCGCTTTATTCACTGCATCTGGTAATAGTCCCTGTCTCAGGCCGGTATGCCTGCCTCTGTACTGTTTATGTGACTAATTATGACTGGGTTTTTACAGACACAAAGCAATGGCATTCAGCCGCCTGGCTTGACCAAACAGATTACTCATGCAGAGGCCCATTACTTAACATGCCGTCCTTGATGTTTTCATTAAAAAAGAAATCCTACATTTTACAAGCGTGAAACGTGTTTTCTTTTCCGTATTAATGGTTAACCGTTGCCGTAGTGCATGGAAGCCCAATGTGTAACAGTATACCCAACTCTCTGACGACAGACACAGCCTGCCTGCAGTCACATGCCTGTGTGGACAGGTATCTCTGACTAAAAGTACACAGTATCAAACTGTTTAAAGCTCTATGTGTAATAATAGTATCCGTTTCTTTAACCAACATTTTGTAAGTCTGTTACCTGGAGAGAGGGATGGAAAGCTTTGTGTCAGTTTTGTGATTAGATTTGACAGTAGTTAATCATGACATTGTTATCATGGTCTACATCATGTGTGTAAATAAAGAGAATGAACTGGGTCAAAGGGCATGCAGTTACAGGCAAGCAGTAAATCAAACTCAGGGGGCAGATTTGTTAATCACATTACTCCAAATGACTTTTCCTAGTTGAAACTGATCATCTCCTTCATACATTTGTAAATAAAGATTGTGCATGCAAGTTAACAAGTAGACAGTAAAACTTTTCTTACCTTATTAACCCTATTGTTTTTTAATTCATATTTTTAAGATTCACTTTTCTATTGCTGTTCTCTCTGCTTTAGTTACCATGGTAAC
This sequence comes from Mastacembelus armatus, assembly GCF_900324485.2. Taxonomy (NCBI): domain Eukaryota; kingdom Metazoa; phylum Chordata; class Actinopteri; order Synbranchiformes; family Mastacembelidae; genus Mastacembelus; species Mastacembelus armatus. The sequence goes on from NC_046640.1 coordinate 13,416,631, forward strand.
ACCATCCTTGGCCTAGTTGTGAATGACCTCTGAATGAAAAGGAGAGTGTGGTCTAGGAACAAACGAGCAAGCATCCCGAGTCTGTTATAGCGTTGTGTATGTGTGTGTGAGTGTATGTGCTTCATTTATCACTTAAATAGTTGGCAGGAGATTTACTTCAATCATGTTTGTGCTGCTACTACAAACACGTTATTATAGAGCATGGTATTTTTGGTTTCTGTTGAGGCATTTGATAATACTGTGACTTTGTCGTACAGTGGCATGTAGGGATGTAAAATACAATATATATGTTTTCCTCTCTTATAAGCAGTCAGTTATGTTGCTTTTTAAGTGCATGCATTTTAATTTACTTTTTAATACCTCTAAGGATTCTATACATCCAAGCCATATATTGATCAAGACCTTAATATAATTGGAAACAGCCAATCTAACACTAGCTCACGGATTCCAGTCCTTCATAGCATTTGCCTGGACATACATGTTATTAAAAAAGTCACAATACAGTTCATCTGCCTTCTTTGAACAAAGAGAGACCTCTGTGGTAGATTGGTAGTGAAAAATAATAGCTGTGAAACTTTTCCTCTTGTATCAATTAAGAAATTAGTTGCAGCATGACATGACAGGCCAAAACATGTGTCATGCAACTACGCAAATGCACATGCTTTAAATTCACATACCGTGTCATTGTTGGCATTTCTTGCGTTAATGTGTTTTTGCATGCATCAAAGAAAGCGAGCAGGAAACAACAAGAAAAGCTTGCTTCTTCTGTTTGAGTGCTTCAGCTGGCCGAGGTCACCGCCTGAGGACTGAGCTGGATCGCCTGCACTGGTCTGTAGGAGCACACATTCACCATTTTTACCAGCGAGACATGCTGGGCCTGCTGTTGTCATGTGTCTCTGTGTACATGTACTTGTTTGAAGTATAAAATGCCTACTTGAGATACTGCAACATGGCTATTGCCAATGAGAACATCCCAATGACGATGCTGATACGATATATCTTGCAGCCCTAGTTTGAATATTACACTTAGACTATATCATTGCTTAACAAGGACACAGTATTGACATATGATAACCTCTTAAGTTACTTTATAAACTTGTTAGCAAGCAGTTGCTTATTTATATATCCAGCATAAAACGTAATTTTTCACTCTATGTTTCTAGCCACCTGGCGAAAGTCTAATCTTCACTTTACTCCAGCTCTAATTTTGGTCTCTGATTTCCTGTGGGAAATATTTGGTGCCTTTGTTGCTAAATGCTCCACCATGTAAACCAGGTAGTTGCTAATTGACAGTCTGCGATCTCTTTTTGGTGCTGAGTACGTAGGGTACATTGTCATAGGGATTTGAAATTAAAATCATTTATCACTTGTAAAATATTTAGCTAATAAGTATGACAGTACTTAATGGGATTTAATACAGTGTGTGTTTAAAAAGATTTTTGTAACTACCAAATATCCTTTTTTTACATTCAGTAAATTCAGCAAAAGTGCTTTGGTTATTGCTACTAAAAAGGCCTACCTTTTTCATCATCCTCATTCTTCTTTTCTCAGCACATATCTAAATGTATATGTGCATTGTACACCATGTCAAGTTGGCAGATTGCCTATTCTGGGTTTTCTTCGCTCCAGGTCCCTGTAGATTTCTGCTACTCCGGTGCTCTGATGATTAATGGAAGTATCCTCAGACTTTCTTGGAGTCACATCTTGGTGTGCACCGCTGCCTCTTCCTCTGACACAATCTCTGGTCTAAATGCAACCCTCTCCTTCACTGTCCTCATTGCTCTCACTAGTTTTTATACTGCCAGTTTATGATGGGACTATTGTGCCACCATTATTATTTGCCACTATGTCATTTTTACTATGCACAACAAACTTATCTGAGTACAAATTATGTAAACGTGCAGGACTAGCAAAAACACATCACTACTTTTTTTAGCCACCATGGCTGTATTGAAAGCAACAATGTTACCACTTTCTATTTCCAGTGCTCTGGATGTCATGTTAAACATTACCACTATAAAAAAGGGGCGTCTTAATAGCAATAAAGTGGAAAGCTATCATACCTCCTTCCCTGTTTGAATACAACTGCCCCACCCCCCACCCATCACCCATTCATGGCCATCAGTTGGGCCGGTGACACTTGCTGTAGGTTAGAGCTTTTTCACTCTGCCAGCTGCTGTATTGTGTCTGGGAATAGTACTTATGGCATGTGAACATGGAAAGTGGCCCCGTCAGTGTCAGTGTAGAGAGGAGCTGCTGCTTGTTTCATTTAGGGAAACTGCACATGGTGGCTCCTGCTCGCCTGACCTTATGGGGTTTTCGTAACAGATTGATTTTGAAACCATGTACCTTTTGTAGTGTACCTTTTGGCATCCTCATGACCCTTTAGATTGATTCAGATTCCAGTGGTCAGATTGTGTATTCAGTACATAGACATACCGTACAATGTGATTGGTTTAGTATATTGTGATTGAAACTTCAGTGCACTATTCTATGGTTTAAGGAGTTTACATAGAGGCATAAGATGCCAGTTATATCCACTCACCATCAGTCACCTCACCTGCCCTATGTTTGGCTCATATTCTGGCTTGGTGAGTAGTAAACATGGGAGTCTAGTTTTACAGTGCATGTACACATACAGCCACAGAGTAGTTGGCAGTATCTGGCCCCTATAATCTATGGTTCTACAGGTGTTTTGTGTTGGGCCCATAATATGCATACTCTGTTCTGACTGGACAGTTTTTCAGCTTTTCCTCTGTTTGTTTAAAATTAAAAACCTTTCCTTTGCATAGTGGAGTAGAATTATTCTGTGCTTTTGATTATACTGGTATTAAGATTATCACAGTTGATTGGTGTCTGGCTGTCATTAGTACTGTGTCAGAGGATAGCCTCTCTCAACATGCCCTGTAGTGTAGCTGGGAGCTTTTTGAGTCTCTCAAGATCAGCAGGGGATGCAGGACTACAAAGCCAGGTCTTAATCACAACAAATAGCAGCTGTCACTGCACCAGATTTTTGTATCCATATGAGTAAACTGCCCTGTTATTCTCTGCTGCAACCAGACACAGCATTTATTGTCACATGGGTTGGATGACAGGTCTTAAGTAAACAAGATCACTGTATGTCACACCTTTCTCATTACATTGTCATCTCTACCTGAGAGCCATGTTTCTGATGATCCCTGTCTACCACAAACAGAGCTCCTTATTCCCTTTCACCCTATAATAAGCATTAGGCATATATTGTGAGGCAGCATTTAACTACCACTTCTGGGTTTTAGTAATTATGGTTACCTTAGATCAAGCTGGAAGTAGTAAAAGTATAAGGTCCTAGTTATATACAAAGTTAAATTTGTCTAGACTGCAAAGCATTACAAATTAATACTGGAAATAATCACATTTGATTAAAGGAGTTATGTAGCCACAGTATTGTTCATGACAGCACAGTGACCACACTAGTGTGGTCACTGTGCTGTCATGAACATAATTACTTGAGGCTGCTCTGCTACAGTAAAGCATAGTGGGTGGTCTCACTCCTTTGTACTCTTTTCTGTCATGCTCTCTGTTACATCCCCAGCAGTTAACACTGCTATCTTTCATCCTGTATATACATTATTCATGAGTGGGCCTAGATTATTGAACTATATCATGTGCAACATCTGCCTTGTTGCAAGGTGTCAGTGACAAAGTCAGGATGATTTTATAAATATTTAAAGTAAAGAATTTGTTAGATTACAGTGCTAAAATAATATTATCCAACAGAGTTGACCTTTTTGATGAAGTTGCCACTTTGGTAACCCTGATCAGTTTCTCTGCTAGAGTTAAATGTGACCTAGAGCCACTTGTGTTTCTGGGACTGTCAAGTTTGTTTTAATAGATCTTATCAAAGGTTTTCCCATCAACAGTTTGCAGCTTTTTTTTTTGTTGTTGTTGTTTTGTAGTTGTCCCGGCACAATCTCAATGTGAGTGGTATAGGAGGAGAGCATGGAGTGCAGATAAGGGAACCCTTAAATTGGTGGGGGAAGGCCAATACAAGATTACTGAGGGAAGAGTGAGTGGGGGTGGGGCATGATGAAATGGACTGAGGAAAAGATGGGAGGGGGTGGGGGTGTTAAAGGTGTAACAGAGAGAGAGGGAGCAAGGACCTCAAGCTATTGATGGGGAAAGAGGGGAGGGGTGGAATGAGCAAGCGCGTAGGAGCGAGGCAGGGAGGGGTGTGTGGGCTGAGGCTTCGCTGAATGAGGAAGCAGCAGAGCCATTTTTACTGTTGAGTAACTGCATGCTGGTCTGCCCGTACTGGAGAGAGGGTGAGAGAGCGAGCTAGAGGAATAAAGTGCTGCTCCTAAATCTTATCGGAGCCCTCTCTCCCCTCTCTCGCCTTCCCTTCGTCTCTTGTACGCGTCTCACTTGCCGCTTGTGTTCTTAAAGTTGGTCAAGCCCTGGAGAGGACACACAATGGAGCGAAGAGCCTGTGGCAACTGGGCCGTTGTACTGCTGAGAGGGGGATGGGGTAGAGAGAGGACGGGTTCACATAGCTAACACAGCCTGCTGGCTGTAGGCTTTCACAGCCTCACTTCCCTGCCTGGACCCACTGTTTCCAGGCAGGGGCCTTTTTTCCTGGAACAACCACCCTAAAACTCCGCTTGGAAAACATTAAGGATTACTCACCGTCTTCTGTGGGATTTCAGGATGCGTACTACAGCCTGAAGAATAACTCTCTGAGGTGTTTTGGATGAGAGAAAAGGAAAAAACAAACTTCTGTATAATCCTTTCAAGCCCTTTTTTGTTTTTTTTTTTGGTTTCTGTTTCTGTTTAGTGGAGTTCATGAATGGATTACAAGATGCATGCCAAGTCAAACGATTTGCTGGATTTTCAAAAACTGGATGCGCTTCTGGAAAAAATTGCACATTCAGTCTCTGTGAAAAGGTAAAGTTTTCTGTCTTACAAAGTTCACAAATATTTGTAGAGTCACTGAACTTTTTACAATTACACAAAATGTTATCAACCAAAATACACTGTTGAATAACTGAGGTGAAGGCTAAATCAAAAAACAACCTGGAGTTATGCTTTTTAGTATAATCATCTGTTAATACAGGGTTACAGAAACCAGTACAACAGTCCAGCTTAGAGGTGCATCTCGTGTTATGTTGAGAATAGTATTGTTATGCAGAAATCAGTCACAAGCCATGAACTTACCTCCTGGTGAGAGTAGGGAGGAGGGGGAATACAGGGAAAGAAGGGGGTTGTGTGTGGGAGTAGGAGAAGTATCCCCTGAAACCCAACAGGCTTTGGCTTGCTTATCCTAACCAGCTAGAAGTCTAACCTGAACAATCTGGCATGATTCTTGGCTTTTCCTGTTATGTGCCTGACTCATAGTTAGTATTTCAGTCAGTGTGTGTCCTCATGCACTGATTCATGTAGTAAGTACTTGTAATCGATACTAGGTGGACTTTTTAAAGTTTACGACCCCTGTGAACAATTCATTCAATTTGTTTATTTTTTAAAAATATGTAATTACTGGTTTAGTTACTAAACACATCGATGTGAACGACTGTCTCAGGTGTGCTTCTATTGCATTTCTCTAGAAACACACTGAAGTAGCACAGATCATGGGTGGCTGCTGTTGAATTGGTAAACATCCAGAACTAGGATTTGGAACAGTCAAGAATAAAAAATATAGCACACTGGCCAAGAAGTGTTGAGAGTGTTGCCATAGAAACCTTGGCAACATTTGTTTTTCTTAAAGCCAAGTTTCAGAGGTAGGCAAATAGGCTAGCATTAGGCCTGTCACGCATGACAAAAGGTGGAGAAAGTTAACTCTGTTATATACTTAATGCTGATAGATTATTACTTCATTTGGCTGTATCCAGCCCCCTACAGTTGTGACAGATGTAGAGAACTTGGTATAATGCTGAGTGTGCATCACCTTCACGCTGTTGTTTATGGACTGGGTACAGTCATGTGTATGGTGTTTCCCATAATGACCCAAGCACTTTTTTTGTGCTTGGGTTTACTGTCATGGGGTACTCAGGCATCTTGATATCTTGTTTGTTCACATGACTTCACGAAATAGATGGAAAATTTTCAAAAAATGAAATAGCAGTTTATTAGCTCTTGAGAGAGCATTTTTATTATGATGTAGGACTTTGATATGCTCAGTCCACGGCTGGCCTTCAGATGCAAACCGAGGGGCTGCTGCTGACCGTTGCCCATAATTTTTGGTGTGGCAGCTACCATGTTGACTGAACAGAGGCAGTTGGTGAAAGCTTTCTGGCTGTTAATCCTGGCAGATCACTAATTTCACTCATTTGGTGTAGTTTCTCTTGTTTGTCACCTTTACTGCTTCTTTTCTACTTAGGTGAGTTAGGCACAGGCTGACAACGACAAAGCAAAGCAATTTTACACTATATGGCATGAGAGGCGTTGGTATCGTATCAAAAACGTGTGGTGTTTCCTCATCACTGGTTCTTATTGTTTATGTTATGGTGTAGTACAGCTATCTGATAAAACCACTTAGAAATGGCCTAGGGATACACCAATTTTGCAGTGTCACATAGTATTTTGATGATTACTCAAACTCCTGATTGTGATTAATCAGTCATCCTGTGATCTTATATTAGTTAGAAAATGTTATTTTTGTACATCTGCTCTGTTACTGCTCAACATTTAACTTGGTGTGGTAAAATGACCTATATTCACATCATGAGAAGTGAAGTGTTCTTTTTTTAAATCACTTTACTTGTTGGAATTTAATTCATTACACATTCTTCATCTACTAACCAGACTGAAGGACAAGGAACTTTAAATAGAAACCTGAAAGACATAAGTGCAGAGAGACCAATGAATAAGAGCACAGTAGCATTCGAGTAGTGCTGCTTCCTGGGGTAGTTTTATGAAAGGGTGAAAAGGCTGGTGAATAAGCAGGGAGTGGTGTTCTTGGCCTTGCCACTGTGGTCCCATTAATTATTTATTCCTTTGCTTTCAGGCAAAACACAGGCCAGCATTCTGACACTTAGCGAGGGCCTCAAGTGGAATCTGTAGCCCTACATTTTAGCCTGAAATCAACCTCAACCCCCATCCATGAATCATTAATAGTTTACTTTCATGGGGGACTCAGACATCTTGATATCATGTTTTTTGCCCTTCAGTGTAGGACAGTCAGTGTGCGCTGCATACAGGACCAGATTTTCTGCCGTGAGATGTTCATCCCCCACCCCAGTAACCAGACCCACTTCCTCCCTAGAAAACATTCCTCAGCCGTCTGCAGTGATGTATGTCCAGGTCAAAGGTCAACTGTTACTCCAGAGCTCAGAGCAATGTAGGACAAGCAGCAGCAGGAAGTGGACCTAGAGAAAAGGGTAAAATGCAGCAATACTGTCTTCAAGTCTTCAGTCCAACCTGAAATAACTAGATACGGCACATACACAAACACACAAACAATAATGTGAGATGTTTTTTTTTTTTTATCCTGCATTTATAAATCACCAGCAAAACATTGCAATGTACAGCTGTGTAGTGACAGAAATATGATGTAGTAAGTGATCATTGTGAGTCAGTGAGGTATAACATATTTTTTGTGTTTGCATAAGAATTGAGAGTGTGGTCAAAATGGCTTAGTGTAAACTATTGTTAAAAATCTGTACATCAATATAATCATAATTTGATGGCGTTTCTCTGAAGAGTGTCTCCCAAAACTGGTATTTGCCAAGTGAGTCTATGAGGCACAGTTGCTATCATTAAAAATGTATCATTGTAGTAACGTGGTCTTGAAATTAACATGTTGCACTAAAGTGTGCAACCTGATAGTTAAAACCTGCCTCCCCTTTCATGACAGGCTGTGTTGGATTGTGTTTCTTGTTCATGAAAAAGAGTCAGATAAATATCAGGGGGACAAAAAGACACAAAACAAAATGTGTACAACATGACGATGCACATCGCAAACCAGAGCGAGAATAATGATAAGCACCAGCCACCTGGCACGAACAAGCCAAACTCCCTATCAGCAGCAGCACATGATTGACTGCATGAACCTCTGACCAAGTTTAAGAAATATATGTTACTATAGATACCCTGAGTCATACAGGAAATGTTTGTGTGTTTGTGTTTACTGCATGTGTCTCTGAGTTTCCAAAAGTTTGTTTACAATTGTCTTAGTGTTGTAATGTCAGTGACTGTCTCTGTGAGTGTTAATGAGCTGTTGTTGAGGACCATCTGGCAGTGTGTGTGTGTGTGTGTGGAGACTTTGCTCCAAACAGGACTGGAGGACAGCTGGAGCAGACTCATATTGTGGCTACCTGTTTTTTTGTTTTTCCCTTTGTCCTTGTATAAGACTTTCTTTGGTGCTGTGTGTCATTGCCCCAGCCATCTGTACTGTACTTGCCTGTCTTTAGGGTAAATGTTGTCTCATTTCAGATCAGCTGCTTATTCTTTCTCAGTATTATCTTCACTCCCATCGATGGCCAATAAATTGAAATTTACACAAAAATCCCTCTGTAGTACAATGTACTAATATGCAGCATTTTTGTAACTACAGCAGACATGCTCATACAGTGGCAGTCTGCACTGAGTAGCCAGAGTTTAATACATGTTATACTGTCTTTATGTAATCTGTAAGAAAATATGTTTATGTTTTGACCTACATGTAATTGGGCAATGTTATCATTATCATCAAATTATGCAAAGGCATCGTCAGCCTGCACAATTGTACCAAAGAAAAGAACTTCCTCTTGTCAGGTTGTCAAATTACGTTGGTATTTATCTCTAATGAACTTTATAGGACGGCCAGATGGCCTCCTTCTAGCTCTAATAAAGACGCTAGCTCCTTAGAGACGTTTCACACTTTAATCACTGAAGTTATCGCACTTCTTTCACCAACACATTTATCTCTCTATGGCAGTTTTAAAATATTGTTATATTTGGTCAATAAAAAAAAAAGATGAAGAACTAATAAGCATCACTCTCTCAGTATAGTTCTAATTGTGAGCTTTTCATCTTTGCAGTGTAGTCGGGATATCTAAGATCATTTTCTCTGACTTCCTTATACCTTGTCCAAATGTTGTTATTCTAGTTTGGCTAGGCCAGCTATGTTTTTATGTTGCCTCGCTCAGCCTAGGTGCTTGTTCAGAGCGATAGTTTGTTTCTCACTAGAGCCGTATAGTTGCTTTGAAGAGCCACGTGTTTTTGCATGGCACGTTGCCAAGACATTTGAAGTTGCCTTACCAACTACTGTAAACACAAAGTGGGAATATCTCCAGCAGAATATTATGTAGCTGAAGCTGAAATAATATTATGAACACCTGCACAGTTTATTGCACTTGTTAAAATTCTGTCTGACAGGTGATTCTACTTTGGTAACCCTTAACAGCCGGTGTTGTTATGCTTCTTAACTTCCTCATAGCAGGTGAGAAATAACAGGACCTCTACTATTCCACTACATTTTTCTTATAGTTAGCAAAACACAAACTTATTAGTTCATTGACTATGTTGGTTTCATATTTTTTTTAACACCTTAATGGTTGAGCATCTGGTTATGCTGAACAATTCTGTGCCATCTAAGCCTTTAAGATCTTCCATTTCTAGTCTTGTGGCCATTCGCCACACCAGAACCAAGATGTATGGCGACGCTGTTTCTATTTGGGCCCCTGCATTTGGAATGAACAGCAGAATATGGATTTTAACATTTGTCTTTTTAGGCTTGCTGAAATTAATTAATCATCATTATAAATCTAACCCAGTCAATACACTGTCTGTTTTAAAAGAACTCTTGGGAATCAACCACTGTGGTATACATAAGTGGTTGGGGCTAACCAGGATTAAGCAAATCTCAATAAAAATGTGTCTGTCAGTTAAGGCTGTATGCCTCTTGGCCAAATGGTCACATCCAAACCTTTGGTCACACAGGTTGTGTTCCTCTGGCAGCCGACTGATTGTCTGTGCCTGTCACAATGTATGTATTTATTGTTTCTTTACCATGATGATAGGGTGTTGCAGCCAAGCAATGATGATACTGGTTACATGACATTTGTCTGCTTAAATTTTAAATGTAGAAAGTTGTTGGGCCCCTAAGAGTAGTGTGAATTATTCCTTAGTCTGTATTTGGTAGTGCTGTGATTAACAGGAATTGAATATTTATTTTTGATAAATAATTTATTGCATAAGTCACTCTTTAAGCAGAAAGGCTAACATTCCTGTTGTCGATATGGTGACTGATGTTTTTCTTAGTAATATCATAGTGAGCTTAACATCTTGTTTTGGACTGTTCAGTCAGATAAAACAACTACTGAGAAAAGGGTGATTGCCAATTATTTTCTAGAAAACAATATTCAGATTTACCAATAATGAAAGTAAGTAGGTCTACTCCTGCACTTGTTTAATCTCTGTAAATCCAATTTAGTATAGCTTTGAAACATTAAAGTACATTTTCCAACAAGTTTTCCAGCCTTGGCATTTTGCTCTATTGAGCAAAATGAGCCATGTTCAACATTGTGCATGCCTGTGTGTTGGGCCTAGACAGTTTGAGCTTGTTTATTTTGGTTGTTATTTTGCTTCCAGCCACAGAAGTACCATCTGTGGTAGACTGGTACTTTTTCTTTACATGTGTTGTCATTCAACATATTGGTCAGTTAGTCAGATTCTCCACTGTGTTCCAGTGCCTCGAGGAGGCCAAGGCAGAGATCATGTGGTGTACAAACTGCTTCCTTCTTCTCAGAAAGTGACTCATCAAGCATGAGATTAGTCACAGATCTGTACAGTGGTGTATGTTTATCTTTAGGATCTTGTTGGTGGTGTATTTTAATGTGTGAGACTAAAAGACTAATAGGCTTGAATATGCAACCTCAGTCTTTTTTTTTTTTTTGTTGTTTTTTCCAGAACATTGCTTTTCCCCAGTCAGTTTTTACTCAAATATTTCTGATCAATACTGGGCCTTGTTATTGTGTTAATAGCCTTCGTGGGTGTCTTAAATTTGAGGTCCCTGACTGTCTGGGAGAAGACATTACAGTATGTAGGACTGAGCACTGCGCAGTGGAACACACAGTCCCTGAGCTGCCAGATGACGCTCACTTCCAACCCCCGCTCACCCTCTGCCCTCCTCCCCTGTCCGCCCACATCCCTAAACACTCCCAGGTCCCGAGATGGGATGGGAAGACAAGGCTCTACTAAAAGCAAACACGCACGCACATGCTAACACTAAACAACCTCTGAGCTCTTTTGAATTCAGTGCAGATCTGTTAGGATGTCAATTTTGAATCACTTGGCATTTGTATTTGAAGCTTACGTCAAGTATTCTCTGGTTCTGTGTTCTTGGATTTAAAAATGAGCTTCTTGTCGCTGCATTATCATTGTAGTCACAATAGCTTTAGGTTTTTTGACTTTTAGTTTAACATCATTTTGGCTTCAGACTAATCTTGAATAATCAAAATCTTTGCAATCTTCTGACACTATAAGACCAAATATTTGTTTGACAAAAATAATCTGCAGATTAACCATGTTAGTTTTCTGAAGGAGAACAAAACTGTCAGATGATGGGTCCCCCAAAGTTGATGTCTAAGAAAACGTGGGGAAAGGAGTTTCTGACGTGACCATCCAGCAGCCACTTATGTTGGAGCATATACCGGGGGAACCTGTGCTTCACTTGTCATTGTTTCTTTTATGTTTGACAGAAGAGGCCAGTGAGAGTTAGTAATGCCAGTGTCATTATGGTTAGATATCCCTTGTACACTGATTTACAATAGTTGATAAACTACTGAGCAGAACTATATTTGAAATGAAACGGTATTAAATTTTAATCGATAACCAACCCATCAGAAATGAGTTATTTTCTATGGTCATGGTATACATTATGATTTTCTACATGTCAGGCCTTTAATGTGCTACAATTGGTGATGAAAAGCATTTCCTTGTTTTGTAGAGGGTGGCTTTGGGGCGCTTTGTTGTAGCTTTGTCTCCTCAGGTTGGTTGGGTACTGACCCTTGTTAGAAGAAATTTTGGGTATGTGAATTTCTAGTTTTTCTATTTGGTGTGTGCTCTGTGTGGCTGTGGACATTTGCTTTAATGCTCAGTTTAAGCATTGGGAACTGTTATCATGTTTAAACACAGCTCAGACTGTTAAGAGGTTTAGGAACATGCCACTGAACATCATGGTATCAACAAGTTATCATGTAATGTTCTGCAAATAATACAACTGCAAAGTAACTAAAGGCACTAAAGACAAAGAGTTTTCAAGAATGCTGAGGATGGTGTACTTATTCGCTTTCCAGAGAGTCCAACGAGGAGTGCAATGGGATCAGCGGTGCTCTGTCAGTGGAGTCTGTGCCGGGGCCAAGACTAAACTGGTGTCCTGCCAACACCACTACCCCTGCCCCTGCTTCAGCTCCCACTCCAGGGCACGAGCCCACGCCCATCCCTGTTAGAATGGGGGACGGCTTGGATGCGGCACAGATGTCGGGCAGCAGCAGCAGTCAGGGGCAGGCTCAGATGGCGGGTAATCCCCCACCACCAGAGTACATCAATCCCAGCAGGCCGAAACGCCAGACCAATCAGCTGCAGTACCTGCTCAAGGTGGTAGTGAAAGCCCTGTGGAAACACCATTTTGCCTGGCCTTTTCATGCCCCAGTGGATGCAGTCAAACTAAACCTGCCTGTGAGTACTTTTCCCAGTGTGTACATTGTTGAGAAACCATCTGTTTCTTTCTTGCATTGTTGACTTAGTGCTGTGCAACCTTTTCAGGACTACTACACAATAATCCAAGATCCTATGGACTTGGGAACAATCAAGAAGAGGCTTGAGAACAGTTACTACTGGAATGCCCAAGAATGTATCCAAGACTTCAACAAGATGTTTACCAATTGCTACATGTACAACAAGGTAACAGTACACTGGTAGCAGTGTTACCAAAAGTGCCAGAGTTTCTGATATGCCTCCACTTTTGCTGAGTTTCTGTCTTCCGTTGCAGCGTGGAGATGACATAGTCTTAATGGCTGAGGCTTTAGAGAAGCTTTTCCTCCAGAAGGTTTCGGAAATGCCTCAGGAAGAAAATGAGATTGTTGTCATGACAGGGAAGGGGCGTGGTCGGGGCCGAAGAGATGGAGGCAAGTCATTTACCCCTTTATATTGTCTTATTTTGTTCGTCCGTGTTCTTGGAGCTAAGCTCTGTGAGACAATATATTTACCCAGGTGTATTGTTATCTTATCAAGGTCTGAACTTGAAACCAGGGGCCATCATTGATTCTTCATCCACAACTCCTCAAACACGTGGTCTGTCGAACCTCTCAGCAGCACCGCAGACCAGAGGACCAGTGCAGGGCCCGCCTTCACTACCTCCCCAGCCTTTGATGCAGGCCCTGCCGCCCCACCTGCCGCCCCACCTGCCCCCAGTGTTACCCAGCCATGCACCGCAGCTTGGAGCTCCCTACTCCCTGGGCCCATCAGACTGTGCTCCTCAAGTTCCCATTATGACTTCTGTGCCTCCCCCTGCTCACACTTCCCTACCCCCAGCATCGATTCAAAGCACTGCCCCCTTGCTGCAGAACCCTATAACTATGACCAAAGTGAGTGTGACACCAAATATACTTAGGCAGGTGTGCGCATTTTTGACCATGCTTGGGGAGCATTAGAAAGGTGTGGTTAACTTTGGCATCTCTCTCTAAATGTTATTTCTTTGTCCCCCCCCCCCATTTCTTTGCTTTCTTTATGTTCACTACATTTTCTGTGTAGCAACGAAAGAGCCAGAAAAGGAAAGCAGACACTACAACTCCTACAGCAAATGACCAGCTTAGTGAGTCGTCACCAGCAGAGTCCAAATCTGGGAAGACACTACCCAGGAGAGAGAGTACCAGACCTACAAAAATGATGAAGAAGGATGCCCCAGACTCTCAGCATCACATAGGCATGGGGATCGGACTGAGTGGACCCAGTGGAGGTCATAGTCCCAAACCACAGGATCAGATGGGATACTGTGCTAGTCTGGTTAGGGAAATGCTGTCCAAGAAGCACGCTGCTTATGCCTGGCCATTCTACAAACCTGTTGATGTGGATGCACTGGGACTACATGATTATCATGATATCATCAAACATCCCATGGACCTCAGCACCATTAAGGTGCGTTGAACATGACGTAGTTAATCGAGACTTGCTTGCGATGTTAGAGAGCGAGGACAGGTGGCATGGAAATTAATTAATACCCTTGGTGTGTTTAATAGGTGAAGCTGGAGAACAGGCAATACCGGGAGCCCCAGGAGTTTGCTGCTGACGTACGATTAATGTTTTCCAACTGCTACAAGTATAATCCACCAGATCATGAGGTGGTAGCTATGGCACGTAAACTACAGGTAAATACTTTTACTAGGATAGCAATCACTCAGAATCTGGACAGACAGGTTTGTTGTTTTGACTCTGAATCTAGAAAAGACACATGTATATTATTGTTTTACATTTTGTTTAATATGTGTTGTTCAATTTTCTATAGATGGCCATCAATCACCACAAAAGAACATTTTTTGCTTAGTTTGTTGGGTTTTTTTTTTTTTTTTTCATTTTATAGGATGTCTTTGAGATGCGCTTTGCCAAGATGCCAGATGAACCTGAGAGCAAGCCTATGGTTTCTGCCCCAGCTCCTACACTTCACCATCCTGCCCCCGTTAAGCCCCAGCCTCCTTTGGCACATGTCCCCTCGTCTTCAGACAGCTCCAGTGACTCATCCTCCGAGTCAGAGTCTTCAACAGATGACTCTGAAGAGGAGAGAGCTCAAAGATTGGCAGAACTCCAGGAACAGGTCAGTAACCAGAGGTGATTCAGAGTCGCAATCAGTTTGTTGTCCAGCCCTTGTTACCCAGTGCTGAGAACTGGTCTTTTTCCTCGATACAGTTGAAAGCTGTCCATGAGCAGTTGGCTGCTCTGTCCCAACCGCAAGCCAGCAAACCTAAGAGAAAAGAGAAGGAAAAGAAGGAGAAGAAAAAAGATAAGCATAAGAAGAAAGGAAGTATGCCTGGCCTTGTAGATGAAATCCAGGATGCTACACTTGTCTCACAACTCTCAAAAAAGGCCAAGACAAGTAACAATAACAACAAAGACATTGCTCCCAAGAAGAAATCCAGGTGGTTATTAAACTTTCTCTATTTTGTGTGCCCCTTTGCCTGTTTTGTACCACCCTTCCTGTTAGGCTGTTATGCATATTAGTTTTATGTATTTTTTTTTTCTTCTGGAAATTCAAGATGATGCCCAGTATCGTTTGTCCCATTTCAAAAGATTTGTTTTTATACTGAAGCTCACCATGCAGCATGTTCCATGATTGTTAATCTGTCTTTTTTGACTGCAGCTGTCCTGTCTGTAGTTGTAAAGCATTTTGAGCTGCATTTATAGACATATATAAATAAAGGCTCGTCAGTATGACAATAGTAAATTGCATGTGTGTTTTGCCTTTAAGCAGTAAAAAGGAGGGAGTGAAAAGCAGTCATCCCTCCAACCTGCAGCCAGTTCCCAGCCTTGAAGACGATCTGGGGGCTGCTGGGTCATCAGCTACAGGGGAAAAGTGCAAGCCAATGACATACGAGGAGAAGAGGCAACTAAGCTTGGATATCAACAAGCTTCCTGGTGACAAGCTTGGCCGTGTAGTGCATATTATCCAGTCCAGAGAGCCCTCGCTCAAAAACTCAAACCCTGATGAGATTGAGATTGACTTTGAGACGCTAAAGCCTTCCACTCTGCGTGAGCTGGAAAGATATGTATCTTCCTGCCTCCGAAAGAAGAAAAAGGTTCCAGGTAAGCCACTGAAGAAAATCAACAAGGGAAACTGGACATTATTTTCCAGTTTACCTAGAGTTTGAAACTACTATGTAATTTCAGGCAATTTGAGGTAATTTCACGTTTGAGGTTTTATTCCAGAAATGCATAAATGTATAAACACATAGTTTCTGTTTTTGCAGTTGAGAAGACTATGGAGGCCATGGCTACCTCCAAAAAGGCCGGATCATCTTCAGAGAGCAGTGGCTCCAGCTCTGATAGTGAGGCTGAGAGTACAGGTAAGTTACTACCCAAATGCCCTTCATAAAAACACACAATCAAATGTCTAATCTTTGTCACTTTTACAGGGATGATGAAACAGCAGAAGAAGAAAGGCCAGTCTGTGAAAGAGGGGAAGAAGATGCATCCTCACATTCAGAGTGGACCTGCTCCAACTGGGCTACATTCCCAACCTGCAGGTCTTCAGTCCAGCAGTCAGATGAAGCAGCAGCAGCAGCAACATCATCAGCCATCTCCTGCGAGCTTCATGACTGCGCCACCCCCTGTAGCTGCTCTTGAGTCTTCCCAGTTACTGGAGACAACCTTCGAGTCCCTCCCACATTTTGGCCAGCCCCTTATGCATCTTCCTCACCACACAGGCAACTCGTCCTCACCTCCGCCTCCACACCTCAACACTCATTCTGGTGGGCCAGTGTCTCCTGAGACCCACCCCTTCCTGAACCAGCATCCCGTCCTCCCATCTCCTGGTAAGGCCCTATGCAGTTTGTTTCACTTTTGACAGGTCTACTACTAATGACTGCTGCAGGGTCTATCAGTCCCCTGTGTGTAGTTTTTGAAAACTGACACATAATTTGTCTGCATTGATCCTGGAGTACAATTAGTTTTTTTTATTTCATATACAGTAAACTACATTGTCCATTAATCTAACCTAAGGCTTTGCAAATTAGAACAGATATTCCAGTTTTTTTAAAAAGTTTTTAAAAAGGCATTACGTTATTACATAATCATTAAACAGGACTGGTGTTTTAAGCGAAGCCATTCTGTTTTATTTTTCTTATTTTAAGTATTTTTGTGCTTTTTCAAAAATTTTCTGGAAGTGGGTACTTAAATGTTGTTGTAGTTTTATGTAGACCTGTCAAGGATCACAATATATTAACTATGCCTTGTTTCCTCTTCATTTTTGAACTTTGCATAGCCTTGCACAGCTCCATGCCTCAGCAGCCTTCTCGACCCAGTCACAAGGCAGCGCCTCTTCATGCCAAACCCCCTCAGCAGCAATCAGCACCTTCTCAGCAGCAGCCAACACTGCAGCAACAGCCGCAACAGCAACAGCCGCAACAGCAACAGCCGCAACAGCAACAGCCGCAACAGCAACAGCCGCAACAGCAACAGCCACAACAGCAACAGCCGCAGCAGCAGCAGCAGCAACAACAACAACAGCAGCAGCAGCAGCAGCAACAACAGCAACAACAACAGCAACAGCAGCAACACCAACAACAGCAGCAGCAACACCAACAACACCAACAGCAGCAGCAGCAGCAACACCAACAACACCAACAGCAGCAGCAGCAGCAACACCAACAACACCAACAGCAGCAGCAGCAGCAGCAACAACACCAACAACAACCACAACAACTGAAGCAGCAGCAGCTCCAGCCTCAGGCAGCAGCACCACCACAGCACCAGCTCTCCTCTCATATCCTGCATCCTCCTCAGCCTCTGCACCAGAGGGCCATGTCACCCCCAACACTCACACCCCAAGGCTTGTTGTCTTCCCAGCCTCCCCAGATGCTGCTGGAGGATGACGAAGAGCCAGGGTCTACAACATCTATGACCCAGGTCCAGGTACAGTTATATCTACAGCAGTTCCAGCAAGCTCGTCAGCCTCAGCAGCCCATGCAGTCACTTCAGGCTCAGGCTCGTCAGCAGCAGCAACAGCAACCTCAGCAACCAGGACAGACTGTCCAAGGACAGTCTCAACTCTCGTCTCAGAACACACTGACTCCTTCTCAGCTCCCTGTTCAGTCCCAGTCTCATCCATCACATCAGGCCCGACACATGCAGCACACTCAGCAACAACAACAACAACAGCAGCAGCAGCAGCAGCACCTGAACTACCAACAGGGTACTGGACTTGCTGGTCAGTCCCAAGGATCACAACACAAGGTACCCATGGCCACCAACAAAGCACAGCAGATCATCCAGCAGCAGCAAGAGCAGCCCTCCCCTCGCCCAACCAAGGCTGACCCTTACAATGCAGGTGAGTCTGACAAGATGAGATAAAAATATGTTGTGTAGCAGAAAAACCTATTGCTGTGCAAATTAAACCTGTTGGTTGTTTTGTTGTTGGAAGGTTAACACTCTTCTCCTTTGCTAACAGGTCACATGAGGGACAACCCATCTCCTCTCATGATGCATTCCCCACAACTTCCCCAATACCCACTTGTGTCTCATCAGTCTCCACCTCAGAACATGCAGCCAAAAAAGGTAAGAAGCCTGCTCTATTTGGACACAGTATTTAGGAGCGTTTAGTACGGGAATATACATTGTGTTAACATTTTCTTGCCATGCAACAGAGGGCCCCTGGTAGCCAAGGTGGGTTAAAGGAAGAGAAACTTCCTCCATCACCAGTAATGAGAGGAGAGCCATTTAACCCTGCATTGAGACCAGACCACCACAAACATCCTGATAACAAGCCTTCTCAGCCAGGCCACAGCCAACAGAGTGAGTACCAAGACCTCCTGTGTTTCCTTTAGCATTCTGCATTTAAAACATGTACAGCTCCACAAGATATTGACCCCATGCTTGTGTATGTATATGTGTGTGTGTGTGTCTATTTGTGTTGAGCAGATGTGAAATCTATGGATAGCTCACGACCTGTAATCCACTCCTCTGAGCCCAGTGGGCCGCCTTCCTCTCTGCAAGACAAGGACAAATTCAAGCAGGAGTCCAAGGCACCCACTGCCCCCAAAAAGGTACAGGTGGGTGTTAAAAGCCACTAAAATAAATTATCTTAAATAACCCTTTCATTTCTTTGTGAATGCACTTTTTGCATTCTGAATCTGCAAGTTGCAAGATTTATGACTTATGTTCATTAATGTGGTCCTGGTTCCTGTGTGTGTGTGTGTGCGTGTGTTTTCTCAGGACGTGAAACTGAAGAATATGGGCTCATGGGCCAGCCTGGCACAAAAGTCCACATCTACGCCCTTATCAGCAGTGAAATCATCGAGTGACAGTTTTGAGCAGTTCCGCCGTGCTGCCCGGGAAAAAGAGGAGAGGGAGAAAGCCCTGAAGGCCCAGGCGGAGCAGGCAGAAAAAGACCGACTGCGAAGAGAGCAGGACAAGCTACGGTAAAGATGTCATGATGACGAGACCCTTATTAAAAGACTACATATGTCGGTACAATCACAACAATCTAGGTCATAAAGGGCAGGTGTGGAACATATCTAGGTGGGTTATGACAAATATAACACAAGAAAACCTGGACTATAAGGTGATCTAATGGGACCTCTAGTGGACATATTGTAGGATCACAACAGCAACTGAGAATTGTATTTAACTCAGGATTACAGGAGGGAGTGTTTGAGACGTTAGAATAATAAACATGATGGAATCAGAGAGTGTATATGTACACTAATGTTGGCTAAGCCATTGCATATTTACTGTGCAGTTTTAAAAAATCTCCTAAATACCCTGCTTCATGCTTGTTCTAGGCCTATAGGTATATAAGTGATTTTGTATTTCTAGTCTCGTAGTTTTATTTCTCTTTTCAGCAACCTTGCTGTAGCTTTAAGGATATCTCTTACTCAGTTGCAGACACCCTACAGTTATGTGACAAGTTCTTGATTTCACCTGGTGTGAATTATTGGCCTTAATGTCTTCCAGAGGTCGGGATGAAGAGGACATCATAGAGCCAAGCAGAAGGGTGCACGAGGAACCACGCAGGCGTCTGGAGCAGCAGCACATCCCACCCCCTTCACAACAACCACAGCCACAGCAGCAGCAACTGGAGCCTCAGCCGACTGCCATTCAGCAGCCTCCTCAGCCGCCGACACCACCTCAGTCCACCACACAGAACCCACTGGATCAACAGAGGGAGCTGGCACGTCGTCGAGAGCAGGAGAGGAGGAGACGAGAAGCGGTGAGATGACTGTCTTTAGCATTCTTCAGTCTAATGAAATTTAATTTAACGCTAATTGGCATCTAATATCAAAGATAAGGAGATAAAAGATATAAACCAGAGATCAAGAGCTCAAAGCAGTAGTGAAGAATTTTTGCATTTGATTACATTTTGTGCTGTGAGCAAGTTTTTCATAAATAAAAATAAATGTTTAGTTCTCTCTCTCGCTCTCTCTCTCTCCCCCTCCCTCTCCAGATGGCAGCAACTATTGACATGAATTTCCAAAGTGACTTAATGGCTATCTTTGAGGAGAACTTGTTTTGAGGAGAGGAGCAACTAAAACGTAACTGCAAAAAAAAGAAAAAAGGAAAAAAAAGAAAAACACTTGGATGATGTATACGTCCTCTAAAGTGAGTCTTGGCCACCACGCACCACAGACGGACACGGATTATATGTTGACGTGATGGGTGCCTGGACACTGAATTTGAATGCTGGACGGCCGATTACAGCTTCATTGAACACGTGGGGATAGTCTCATCATTTTGGAAGTAATTTTCCTCGAACTAGGATTTTGGCATCGCCTGCTTGATACCCGTAGCAAGAGAGAAAGGACCACTGTTGGCACAGTTGCCTTTGTCACACTTGCTTCTTACCGAGTGCATGGGGGCAACTACTAGTGCAAGACTGAAGACATCCCGACGATATGAAAACGCTCTGATAATGAACTGACAGACTGTGCAGAGGTGTTTTAAAACTGCCAGATGTCTGAGGTGGTGCAGAGGACTAGTCTATGATCTGTTCTATTTTGTTTTGTTGTAAGTGAACACATGAAATAGATTTGGGGCGGGAGGGAGGGGGAGGGGGGCAACTTCCATACTGTAAATCATGTATATTTCTCAGCAGAGAAGGTACAGTTTGCCTTACACCTCTTTCCTAAACAGACCATTATGTTCTGTGGCCTGCACACACGGACAAACCAGTTACATTTACAAGCAGAAGTAGGAGCAGTGCAGACCTTTTTTTCATCATCTAGTATCTACTGTAAAGAAGTATTTTCTTATACTACGATAACTGTTTATTTTGAATCTTTCTTTATTCCTGTTTAGGTCTTTGAATCTTCACACCAACCCACTCCGCCACCTATGTCTATGCCAAACAACCCATTATCCTTTATGCTAAGTTACATGTCCTAAAACATTGTAGGTAGCTAGGAAAAAAAAAAAAAACAGGAATATATATGCATTATCATAGTTCAAATAAGTATTTATCAAAGACAGAATCAGTTGAAGTTTTCATCCTGACTTGTATTTTTTTTTTTTTTTTTTAAAGCAGTGGGAAGCAGGAAATTAGCAGAGGAGCGGAAAGGTCCAGCCGTTTCTGCGTTTCTGAGCTTTAGTTGGAATATAATTTCACTACAGGTGTCGCACCATTTTTTGTATTACACTTAGACACGTAATGTTGGAGAAGCTCATCTCAGAGGCCCATTCACAGCAGTCACACTACTGGATCAGTTAAAAAATGACAGGATGAGGAACCCCTCGCTCTTCCACCGAACAGCACTCTGGTCTTACCAAAAGGACATGATGAAATGTCAAACAGGCCGGGAGCGTTCGAGGCAGGAAGGGGCGATGAGGGGAATAAAACAAACACTCAACACCTTTCTGTAGCTGTTACTTGAATCGGCTTAGTAAAATAGATGAAGGGAACGAAGGCGCTCCCAGGTTTTGCTTCTTATCCACTGTGGGCACACTGTTGGCAGTACAATAACAAAAGTCAAACAACTACAAGAATAATGAAACAGAAAATGTTGAAAAAACAGTTTTGATTTCTATCTTTGTTCTTGTTCGATAATAGTGGATGTGAGTTATGATTCTGTTCTCTGAGACATTGTTTGGACCAGGGATGAGTTAGAATCTGAATGCATCTCGTCCTCTCCACTCGTCTCTTATGGTGTTTTTCTCCAGTGCCTGTATTGTATTGCAATTCTCGTTGGCTTATATTACACTTCGAGGGGATTTGGAAAGAAATGGGTGGTGTAATATTTGAACGGGAGGGAGATTTTTGAAAGTTTGTGTATTTAAAAAAAAAAAAAACCAACAAAAAAACAACAAAAAAAAGGAAAAGACAGCGTTTTATATTTTACCCATTGTCAATATTTGGGTTTTAAATTTAGTTTTAGCTGGACTTCTATGAGTGTACACACCTGACAACATTTTCTCATTTTGATCAATCAGATTTTAGGTAGATATGTTTCAGCGTTGCCACACTAGGCGTTTGAGTCTGGTCTGTGAGTGTGACTGTAAATTTGGATGGCTGTGTGACTGTGTGGTTTTTTTTTTTGTTCGTTTTTTTGTTTTTTTTAAGTGTGGTGCAGGGAGGCATGTTCCCTGACGTAGAAAAGCATTCTGTTGATTAGTAGAAACAGCTAAACAGTACTTCAGGAGAACTTGTTTCTGTACTTAAATCACATTTTTAATTTCCACGAAGTCCACGATATATGAATATATAATTTTTATTATTAGCCTGGTTCTGAAAGGGGTAAAAGAAAACCTTCATTCCTTTTTAGCCTTTTTCTTTCTTTTCACAGTAACTGTTGGACATAATGTGCCATGAGTTCTACAGAGAATGTGCTGACCTGCAGCTCAGCCCAGAGTTTGCTTTATTCAGGTTATTTTATTTTGTGTTACATTTGTTCTGTTTTGGGGGTTTTGTTTAAACGTTTTCCGCAATTATCGTTTGGTATGTGTGGTCTATCAATTAAGTCTGTTATGATCATTGAATAAACTCATCTCTTTTATAGAAAATAAAAAAAAATAACATTCTGGTTCTTGTCGTATTTTTACATAAAACACCTTCCTGGAACAGATTTGTAGTTTACTCAGGTTGTCAGACTCACACATGCCAGGGAGGAGCTGACAGCAGTTGTAGTTTCACAGAAACAACGTCACCCATGGGCAAAGACAGTAAGATTCATGTAGACTAATGTAGATTCAACACCACAAGCAGCTGATGATTTTATGCTGCGTTCAGTGCACATAGGGTACAAAATAATCATGATCTCAAAGCAACATGGCTGATACTACTATTATTAATAATTAATAATAATAAAACTCAATGCAGCTGCATTTATTTGTGATGATGAATATCATTAATCAAATGTATTTAAATAGCACTTCAAATCACAGCATGTCAATCAAAGTACTGTACAAAGAGCAACAAACTCATCCATCATCAATCTAATGATTAGGAATAATAGGAGCAGGATATGGTAATGGTAATAGTATGGTAATATGGTATTTGGGTTGATCATTATTTATTCTATACTATTGTTAATAATGGATTGTACAGTTCAACACTACATGTTCCGTTTCGACAGGTAAAATATATGTTTTTCCCACTGCCTAGTTATTTGGACAGAATATTAGAAATGCTGATTGTTATGTTTTCAATGCTTTAGTATAAGAGTATTACTGTAGTATAATATTTAACTGGACCACACATCCATAGACTGAGCGCTAGAAATGCAAGAAACCTAAGTAACATGACTCTTTCCTGCCATCAAGTGGTCACAATGAAGAACTACAACATTACGTTGAACCGGCCCAACCTGCAGCACAAATAAATGATCAACAATGGTTTTAATTATTCTGTTGAATTTCAAACGAGTCAACGCAATGACGCTAAAGTCAAATGCGGCACCCTGCCGGGCCGGGTCTCGAACCACCGACCTCCCGAATGACTGACCGACCGACCCAGCCCAGGTGGATTAACGTTGCATTGGCGTCTCCGCGGTCACTGCCATGACCGCAAAGGTGTCACAAAATAGCGATTTTGTCAAAAACTACTGGTCATAGTGTCGAAATTAGTTCACGACCAGATTTCCAAGCGTCTCTCGAGAGGGTTTAGCGTGCGGTTTATCCAAATATGAGGAAAACCGAAGAGAGCCGGTCTATAAACTAAAGCTCAGCTCGACTAAACCACCTTCTTGTGGATTTATGTCTTCATCATGAGAGAAGAGACACGCAGCGACACCTCAGGTACGTTTGTTTGTTTTTTAAGGAGACAAATCTACCATTTACCTTATTGTTTCGATGACCTGACAGACTGAACTATGTGTGTTCGCTGCCCTCTGTTGGTCAAAGTGAGGAACTACAGTAAATTAAATCAGTTTACGTAGCGTCAATGCAGACATACCAACACTTCCGGTATGTACTTTCAAAATAATCACACTGTAACAACTAGAAACTCATAGACAGGCTTTTATAAATAAAAGCTTTAGTTTTGAGCTTGTTTAACAGTCATGATAATAGTTTGGCAGTTCCTCCCTGTGACCACTGGAGGGCCGTAATGAGCTGAGCTGAATTACAACTTTATATTTCCAGTGAAAGCCTCCAGGCAAAACTGTTTAATGACAAAGTGGTACAGGTTGTATTTCTGAATACACGGGATTTTAAATAACTCTAGAAACAAACAAAAAACACAAATAAGACCCAATCAATCCATAAAACTAGTGAGATCATTCAAAATCAAGATTGTCATGACTTCTACAGTGTAAATGATGAGTTTTGGCTTCCCAAGTTAAACATCCAACCTCCATTTGATACAATAGAAGACGTAATTTATTATTTTTCTGCCAACCACTTATGCTAAAGAAGGAAAAAAACAAAACAGGAATACTATCTCAGTCAATAAGAGTCCAGAATGATTCTTTGTATAGAGTAGAAGAAGAGTTAGCCTGGCCAGCCTAAAAAAAATCAGGAGGGTATGTTAATCTGCGTTTTCTCTGTTTTGGACGATTAGATGTAACATATGAACAGGAATAAAATACACTTATTTGGTAAGTACAAGAAAAAAAATCTTCATCTGCAGTGACAACTATGATCCAGTTTGCTCAAATGCGTATTGATTTATTGTTAAACTCACTGGAGGAGGTGAAAAAACAGGAAACTCATCCTCAGCAGAAGAACTATCCTGAACCAGTCACAATAACTGAAAGTAAACAACTTTTAATAAACTGGACATTTTCTGTTTAATTTAATAACTTCTGGGCATATTTTTAATTGCACCTAAATAATGCAGCACTGACATTGTTTATCTGGCATTTTACATCTCACTGTATTCAGATTCTCTAATATATATATATATATATATATATATATATATATGTATGTGAGGTTTTGTGAAATCTGTGTGTGTTTGTGTGTGTAGGTACTCATAGGTGCTCAATGGTGAGCCTGGCCCCTCCTCTGTACTCTGCACCACTACATGCTTGTACATTACATTGTGTAAAACTAAGCAAGTACAAACAACACAGTTCATGTCTACCTCCATACACAATTTGACGCGTCTGAAAAGGACACTTTTGACTTTTTACAATAGTTTAAAAGTCAATCGTATGGTCCACCTGAGTATTTTGAAGCAATGCCTACTGAAGCTCTAACACAGAGTTCACTTTTAAAAAAAACTCCGAGCTGAACATACCTGAGCGATGTCTCATTCGGCTAAGACTAGGAAGGGTGTGTATATTTTTTCCCGACTTTTCAGGTTGTCCGCGAAGGAAGCGCGGCTACCTGTTTTGTCGGGTACAGGTGATCAGAGTGAAAATGATTCAGGCGCCGTGCGGACACGACCATGACAGCAGCTCCGACATCTCGCTTCGTCTTGGGCCAGTTTGAATGGCGGATACTCTAAAAACGGGGGTAGGTTTCGAAGAACTGCACTTTAATTTTGTGCAGGTTTCCTTTAACAAACAATCTGTCACCGCAAGTCTCTTACTTTGACATGGGCCCCGGTTAGAGAGCAGTTAAAGCTGAGTGCACCTGTTTTATAGTTTGCTTAGGTCTAACATTTACATACTAGCACACACACACACACACTTTTGACAACAAGCTGTGTGTGTGTAAACAGTAAATATCTTGACATCACAGCTCAGTGTGTACATGAATTCAGTTAAATTCACTTTTATTTTGTAAAAGCGTAACATTATTAGTCTTTATTGGCTGCACCTCTTCCTGACACGGACGCACGGACGCGCGCGCACACACACACACACACACACACACACACACACACACACACACACACACACAAGCACGCGGCAGGTGAAACCTCAATGTTGGTGTTTTGTGCTTGCAGTCATGGACGTGGACAGCAGCGTGTCCAATACCTGCTACTACAGCCACAATGTCACCTTCTTCTACAACCTGGTGGGGAAGAAGATCAGCGCAGGATGGACCCCACGGGACTTCGTGGTGCTCGGACTGGGCTTGACCGTGTGTCTAATCGTGTTCCTGGCCAACCTGATGGTGATGGTGGCCATATTCATGAACCGCCGCTTCCACTTCCCCATCTACTATCTCCTGAGCAACATGGCAGCAGCAGACCTGTTTGCAGGTGTCGCCTACGCCAACCTGATGTTGAACACGGGCCCCTGGACCAGGACGCTCACTAAGGAGCAGTGGTACATCCGCGGGGCTCTGATCGACATCAGCCTCACAGCCTCCGTGGCCAACCTGCTGGCCGTGGCCGTGGAGCGTCACCAGACCGTCCTCACCATGCAGCTGCACAGCAAGATGACCAAGAGGCGGGTGGTGCTGCTGATAGTTTGCATCTGGGCTGTGGGCATCATCATGGGCCTGGTGC
This sequence comes from Mastacembelus armatus, assembly GCF_900324485.2. NCBI lineage: Eukaryota > Metazoa > Chordata > Actinopteri > Synbranchiformes > Mastacembelidae > Mastacembelus > Mastacembelus armatus. The sequence continues at coordinate 13,443,128 of NC_046640.1, forward strand.
CCTCCACGTTTTGGAACTGTGAGTGCGACCTGGAGGACTGCTCCACCGTCGCTCCCCTCTACAGCCGCCGCTTTCTCGTTTTCTGGGCAGTTCTCAACTTACTCACTTTCCTTATCATGGTGGCCATGTACTCTCGTATCTTCATCTATGTGAGATCCCGGAGCCAGTGCGCCTCTCAGCACACTACAGAGATGCTGCACACTCAGACCGTGGTCAACCTGATGAAAACCATCTCCATGGTCCTGGGTGAGTGGATGTATATCTGCTGCTGTGTGTCAGTGGTGGGTTTAGGGGGTGAAGTGTGTAAGGTTTGAATCTTCACAAAACTAACCCAGCTCACTCTAAAAACACACGTCTGCATGATGTTCACAGAGGATTAAAGATGTTTATCTAAAATGTTTTTTTTTTTCTAAGAAAGTGGATTTAAAAGGTTTTTACCTCAAATCCACTGACCTCATCTTGTAAAGAGGATGTGTGTAATTTTTTTTTTTTTTTTCCTCAGAGCTGTTACTTTGGATGTCCTGTGGTGGATTGTCACTTCCCCCACAAACCAGTTTTGCAACTTTTAGACTTGTTTGTTTGTCAGACCTTGTCTGATTACTGCAGGGAGGGTAGGTTCAGAGGTTGTTAGGAATTTCCAGTATCAGTAAAATTGAAATCATATTCCTTGTCACAGTCCAGCCTTTTGATTGCTCAAGTGATTCAGCTCCTGAAGTAGATAATAAACAATCAAAGTACAAGTATTGCCTAACACAGCCTCACTTTGAAACAGATGGCGTACTGTGCTTTGCAGTTAGAAAGATTTGAGTTTGTTGTTAACACTTATTCCTCCATTGACAACCCAAATTTCTGCAGGTGCCTTTGTAATCTGCTGGACCCCAGGCCTCATGACGCTCTTACTGGATGGGCTGCTGGGTAAAGCCAGCTACGCCAATAAATACGAGAAGTTCTGTTTGGTCATAGCCGAGTGCAACTCTCTGGTCAATCCTGTCATCTATTCCCTGCGAGACGATGAGATGCGGAGGACGTTCAAGTGGATCCTGTGCTGGCTGTGCCAGAGAAATGGTGACCAGCAGAGGGAGCCTTCACCTGTGGCGATCCACTCAGCTTTGCAGGAGGTACATTGTGTTCTATCACAGTGGCTGTTGATACAGAAGGTTGTTGAACAGACAGCTAAACACAGATAAAACAATTGGAATGAAAACATCACGTCCCAGAAACCCTTTCAAACATCCTATTATGTCACTACCTGTGAGCTAAAGATCCAGTTTCCTATTAATGTTTCCAGCAAAATCTGCTGCTGTTCCAGCGTATTTGGCTTTTCACATTCCCTCTGAGTGAGTCATGCAGGTTTTCACTTACTCCACCAGTGCACATACTGTTTTCTAGTATAACATATCAGACTGAAAGTAAAAAAAGATGGTTACCAGTATTTGGTGCAATAAAGAACCAGGAGACCCCTCTTCTTGACTTCAGTTTTAATTTGAGTGATGGCTACATTTCCTGTGCCTGGAGGGAAAACAGTTAAATCTTAGGATATTTTTATGTGGTTATTTGAAAATGGGAATGTAAATTAATTGTCTTGTTTACAGGAAACTCTTGGCTGCATCCAGAAGTCAGAGGATCAGGTCATGGAAACGCCTCACAACACCAACGATAACGAGGACTGTTGGACAGGGCCAGGGGTATGATGGCTGTATGCCTACAATTTATAACAACCTCATGTTCCTGTCATCTATTCAGGGCCAATAGTGTGAAATTGGTTAAATCTTTGTTTTTGCTGGACATTAGCTAAGCTACCTCTTTTACATGTTTGTAATTGTAAATCAAATAAAAAAAAAATAAAGTCATTATTTCTCAGGACAGGGTTTTCCTCAGTGTCCATATGTGGCTGACAGATTCACATATTAATCATCAGATGGTGCAATCTCTCCTTTTATTACATTTGACTATCACAAGAGCATTTGTGACAAATTATAAAATGAAACACTCAAATTCTGAAATCAAATACTGAAAAAAATCACACTAAATCATTTTATTAATTTTCTAATAAGAACACTACAATTTGTCATATTCTTCCTTTTTGTTTTTACTCTTTCTAGAACAATTCTAAAGTTGAGGTATAAAAGGAGTTCATACAGACTCACAAGTCTGAAAACAGTGGGGGTTATATACAAGAGAAATGGAAAGAGGTAGAGAGAGGGGTAAATACAAGGGTAACAGGGGAGATACAAATATACTAATAAAAACAAGGAAATCAAAATGGTTTAGAGGCCATTTGGTGCTGTGGAAATCAGTCACTGGAATAATCCAAATAAGATTCAAAACTGATCAATGTGTAATTTTGTATGTTAGTCAAATCCTCAAAGGAAGTAAAATATACTGCTCACAGTATTTAAAGATAAATATAACCCACTTAAATGCTTTCTCATCTGCAAAGAGCTTGAATTTAACAAGCAAAAATGTAACTTAAAAAAACTAAACTCCTTTTGACAGTTTATAAGAAAAATCTAATTTTATGGAATAAATTTTATTTATAATTTTTAAGCAGATAAGTGGATGAGTATATGAAGGCAGTGACTGTATAACTGAGTGAAACTGGAGAGGATTTAAAAAAAAAAAAAAAAGGTCCATAAATCCAATATATATAATGCACCAAATGTTCGCTGCACAGCCTCAGGTAGATTTCCACAGCGCTAAATGTTACACCTGTAAACCCTACGCTGCCACCCGGTTATGTAACTAAAAACCTAAATAATATTCAAAGTGGATACAGAGTTATCATGAATCCTGTGACACAAAGGACAAATACAACTGAAATCTCAACCAAAGTTTATAAAAGGAAGAAAAAAAAAAATACTGAAACATTACACAAACTGTACAGTGACATCCATTACAACAGGTAGAAAAACGGGGGAGGGGCATGAGATAATTTGGTGTGGTGATAAGGTTATTTATAAGATACAGTCATATGAACTGCGATGAGTAACAAAAAGTCATTAAATGTGGGATATCACATGACCAGCTTACAAGCTCGTTTTGTTCTGTAACATATGGTTCAACAAAGTCTTGACTGACATTTAGTAAGTCTTAATAAGGCTTTACCTTACTATCAAAATGCTTTGTTATTCACATAACAGTTAATGTATAAAATAGTTCCAAAGAATGAAAATCCCCCAAAACGCTGCAGGTTTGTCTTAAACACAAGTTAGAGTTTTTTTACTACACCCAGTGCTGCCTCTTTTTTGGTAACAGAGGAGAGAGAGAAGCCCTTGCCCAATTGGCCATAAAACTTAAAAAACTAAATAGTTGTGGTTGTACCAGAAGGTATTAAAGGATGGGTTAAGGAGAGAGCATACCTTCTGTGCTCATAATCAAATTACAGGTGTGATATGACAATCCTCACTCCACCCACTCTCCTCCCCTGAAGTCCCACAACAGCACCCCCACCCAGCCCCCCCTAAAAATAATCAAATTAACATGAGGCACGACAATACCACACAGAAAAACACAGATACAAATGTAATTCCCTCCTCTCCTCACACTGAAAAGGTGGCTGTGCACCAACTTTACAGACACAGAGTAGCATTATTACATTGCTGAGTGGTATTTTTGGTTTTGGTACAGCAGAAGGTTGTAGTGTAGTGTTGCCTTGGGCACACGAGCTTCAATGTTTCAAGATGGGGAGGAGATCTCAGCTGAATCCCACCTGGTGTGTCATTGGCTGGTGGAAGCACCCAGTCTCTAAAATGCTTACAAAGGTCAGAGGGCACAAGCCAGTTTGACTAAAACATCCCAAGAATACTGTACACACGCCCACACAGACACACACATCATAGCAATACATGATGCACTTTTTCCTTTTTGGTCTGACTGTAATAATTATACCCTTTATTTTTTGTTAATAAAAACGAAGCTAAAAACTCGGAAGGTTAAATGAAAACATTACGCCTAGAAGTCCTACATGCATGGAAGACAGACACATTTCTAAACTCATGTCACATCGATGCCCCACAATCTCCCTCCCCCCTTCTCATAATGTCATTTAGATGCTTTATTGAGCTCATTTTTGGTGGTGGCTGGTGCATTCTTGGTGAAACAGCATTAGAAAATAGCCTACAATCAAATTAACTAGTGGACAGAAAGCAAGAAGTAAAGTCTACAAACCATCTACCAACACCCTCTATTGGTTAGCAAAAAAAGGGCTTAGTTACATCCACTCAACCAAAGATCTTCTCTCTCTCTGCCCTTCCTCTTCTCATCAGCCCTATTATCACCTGTCCTGCCTGGATCAGAACATTAATCCCCTTAATGACCCTTTCACAGGAAGAGAAACCCATAATAAGAATGCTAACTTTTGTGCTTGACACATCTTTCATGTCAACTTACTGTGAAAACGACTAAAAACTTGAAGTGCGTGTGTTATGGAAGGGGGTTGCATGCACCTTTGTGCATATCTCAATTATTCACTTTGAAATCTCCAACAGAACGAAACATCAAGCTATAAGGACTGGAAGATACAACAGTGTCTTGGGTTGAGTTGGCAGAGGGTGATCTCGTTGGAACAGATGTGTTGACAACTACTGGGGCAGCACTTTGGTACGAGCAAGGTGAGCAGAGCTCCCTGGTGATCCGTATCAACAGTTTGGCTGTCAAATGCCAAGGCTTCAAGAGATACAGGCAATCACACACAGTTTTCCAAAGCAAAGGGTTGAGTGCAGAGGTCAACAGCACATGGACAAGCTGTGTGAGTAGTGTGTGAAGTTAACGTGCATATACACATAATGTACAGACATCATGATCATCTACTCAGCTGGGTCAGAGGTTGTGGAAAAAGATGCTCTAGCTGTCTCTGCATCAGCAAGCTCCGCCCCTCTCTTACTCTTTACAGAGTTTCAAGCATTGTAGTGGAGCTGCGAGACGGAGGGAGAATTCCTCCCAACTATTGTTTAGCTGTCCTGTGTTCCAGCACAGTGTGTTTATGAAATGCAAACACGGCCTTGCATGGCTATCTAGTTGAAAGAGAAAGAGAATATCGAGAAATGAAGAAAGAGGATGGCAGTCAGAGCAGACCGCGCTGGGAATGAAGTGATGGCGGGAAGAGCCACTGGATCAGTTGGAGGTGTCGGAGTGGACGCTGCCGGGAGGACCGGGAGGGGAAGTGACCGAGGGGGGGTTAGTGGTGTCCTGCCAGCTGTTAGTCTGCAAACAGAAAAGCGTATTCTGCATAAAGTGGGAGGCTTTTAATAGCCAAAAAAAACTACACTTTGTGCTTACTGGCCAAATGATTCAGTCTCAAGATAGTTTACATTTAAATGGGCCAGAAATCTCATGTAAGGCAGCCAACATAACAGCTTCCTAGAATGTATTAATTGGCTGCTCACACCTTCTTGCTGGAGCCATCCCTCTTCAAGCTAGCAATTTATAAAACAATTCAAAACATGAAGCAATAATTGGAATATACAGTGAGAGGAAAGTAGAAAAACAAGACGTGTCTATGACTGAGGTCTAATATGAGACTTTTAATAAATCTCAAATCCGATATGTCAAAACCTGTTAGATCAGTGGCGAACCAGACATTTCCCATCATGCCCTGAGGTTTTGCATTCATTGGAAAACACTTGCAATAAGAATAAATTTGGGAGGCACTGGTACTCACATCCAGGCAATGAGGGGCGTAGAGGCCACTACCTGACAGCTCCTCATAGCCGCCCGTCAGGTGTGTAGCACGGTGCAGGGTATCCACCTGTCAGACAAAACATGCCCACAAGTTTCAACACAATCTTCAGCATAACATTCAGAGAAAAAAAGTTCATGACCCTACCAGTTGTTTTTTTATCTAAACAACCACAGACAGAAAAGTATCCACAAACCTCTACTGCAGATCCCATCTCTACTAATGACTGTATTCCTGCTAATGCACTCCCCTGTTTACAGTCAGTGCAAGCACTCAACTTCATAATTCTCCATTAAACCACTTTTTCTCTGAATGAAATGAGAAGGCAACTGAAACCCAAAGGCAGACTTGCATTTACATTATTAGATATGTTAGATATCATATCAATGAACAGCAGAAATTCGTGGATCCCTCCAGAACAACAAAACTGTATCTTTCTTAACAGACAGCAGTGACCACACTTCAGTTTCAAGCTTCTTGGTCTACTCAGGTGAAGACACGAGGACATAGGATGGTGGGATATTTGGAAGGGCAAAGGGACACGAGGACTAAAATGCAGGATTTTATACGAAGGGGTGGAGGTGCAGGACAAACTAGAGGTAGAGAAACTGACTAACAACAGCTGCTGACTGAACCCCAAGCCCTGATGTGTGGGGAATTCCATCTGTGTTGAAAACTAAATAATATTAAGGAAGGCCTTAATGCCCCTAATTATGGACCTAAAGTTCTGCACTGAGGCTCATGTCCTCACTAAGAAATACATATGGGGATGGACTATGTGTACATGTCAACATAGAGGCATGTGCAATAAAACTATTTTAAAAAGCCTTTAACAAAGTAACATTTCACATCCTAAGTGAAGCCATAAGCTCACGGTTCACTGTACAATGTAATGTAAGGGTCAGTTTATGTTTGTATTGAATGAGGTGTTGATGGGGTCAAAGGTAAAGTCAGGACAGGATTTGAGGAGGGGTCGAGGTCGAAAGGAGCTAGACTAAGGCGAGGTACCCAAGGAATCTGGGTGGCTGGGTTACAGCATTGAGGCCAACTCTGTAGCTGTCCTCAGTGCGTACCTGGGGCTGCAGAGAGGGGGCGATGTTGAGACCCTCCCCGTTGAGTGAAGACAGGCCAAGGAAGCCATCGCCTGTGTGAGAAAGACTGTATGACCCCGGTGACCCTGCGGGCAATATATATAGCCAATATCCAATCAGCCCCACTGCAGTGCCATGGGGTTAAAAGGTCAAGACTGTTTATGGTCACTGACTAGAAGTAAATGTCAATGGCCAGCTTCAATAAGCAGGCCACTGTTCGCCAACAGGGTAGATAATTTTACAGCAATAAAAGCATAGATTCTTCTTGGCCAAAATGCCTGTATGACCTGCACACATCAACTGCTGTGTGCAAAAAGTATAAAAACAGGTCTATGTAATTCTAACGTATACAAAACCACATTTTCCTATACCAAAAACCACTGTGGTAAGATGCTGTTTCTTTGGCTGAGCAACCACTCTGTGTGGATTACTGAGCTTTAAGATAGAGGTTATGAGAACTGAATGTGACCAACACATCTCCAGTTCCCTGGAATTTGTCATCATGGGCTGTAAGCCTATGTTGTGAGGGCAGGATTATCAGGGGGGTCTGGCAGTAGCAGTGGACATGATGTGTTTCACCTTGGGGATGTATAAAGGCTACACTATACTTCAAACAAACTGCTGGGTACAATGGGCGCTAGTGACAGAAGCTACTTTTTCACTGTACGATTCATTTCTCACATTGTGATCCACTTTTAACACATTTATGGAAATTACTACAGTTTCGACATACAGCATGATATTCATATTTTCTCGCACCTTCTTGCATTTTGGTTTTGTTTCACAATAGGTGACAGAGAAGCAGACAAGAAACCTCATAAGATCAGAGAAACAGGAAGACGAGCACCACATATCTGCAGCCGGACATGAACCACAGACCCTGCAAATGTGTTGCCTGCACCATCACTCATTTATCAGGGTGCCCCCTCTGTGACTTGTTCTCCATCTCACTAACATGTTTCGTTTTTTTCTCCTCATCCAAAATGACATGACATACTCTTCCTGCAGCATTGCTGTTGCTCTCTGGCTGAATTTTGATTCGGGGCAAAAAAAAAAAAAAAAATGGAGCATTTCTGTCATTCATGTTTATGAAATACCCTCTCTGTCACAGACAGCTTTATGTCCCACGTTTGTATTACTTTTAATCACTCTGTAAAGGCTTAATGATCACAAGAAATTGACTGAATGATCTCTTACCTGGTCCATTCAGCTTCCTTAGCAAATTGGAGTTATTACATTGTCACTATATGTGTTGTGTTGCCTACAGATGTAGTCAAGTCATGCAAACAAATAATGAGGTGATTTGTGAAATAAATGTGAAAGACTGACAGAAAGCGCTTCAAATTAGTCCATCAGTATAAACAAAGAGAGAAGAGTGAGAAAAGTGCCCAACACACAAAACATTGCAAAAGGTGAATGCAAATCTTGGCTGTCAGGCACGCAAAGAGCAAGACTGTCCCCACTTCACCAACTCCTCAAAACAGTAAAAATGGTGGTTAGCTAGGCCACCCAAGAAAAAAAAAATAGTGGCTGTCCAAAAGTTCTGAAGGTTTTACATGGCATAATAGCAGAAACTCAGAGGACAATGTTGGCATTTTGAGCCATGCCCTTTTTTCACAAAATGTAAAACTGCACTAGGAAGTAGGTGGATCTATGCCGTCATAATTTAGTGTTTTGGTCTGTTCCACTTTGCATGACACTATCTTTTATTGTAATGAACTGTTTTGTGCATGCTGCACATATTCCACTCAGGGTTTCCGGTTTCTCTAATAGGAAGAGGAGACAGGACTTCACTGCAAGGTCTGTACTGAAAAACACTGGTGTGGGTCACTTATTTTAAGACAGGAGGATGTTCATCAGCAGCTTCTTGTACACATCACGAGTGACACATCCAGCTTAAAAAATATGTAAACTGTGCACAGCAAGTCTGGTTTTCTAATGCTCACTAACCTCCTACTTTACAAGTACTGATATTTGCAAGGCAGTGGACCAATCCTGGAAAATCCTTTTGCTGATTAGCCATGTTCTACACTTCTCCACTAGATCTCTTCACTCACCAACTCAACTGACTGCTGTTATTTCTCTCAATCTGCAAGTCTGTCTCTGATGCCTGGCAGCCTCAAAATTGTGAGGCTGTGGTCTGTTATGTGCATATGAATATATATTTTCAGTCTTTTTAGTGTCAAAAAAGCAGAGTAATACATATTTCCTATTGCTAAACCTAACCTAGTTTGGCTGTTCTCCCCTGTGTCACACCACATCCAGTTTTTTTGAGGGCAGGTATATAACTCCCTCACAAAAAACACTCCTATCTATATTCACTGTAGTGAAATCGTATATATATTTTAATCTAGTTTCTACATAATTTCACTTAGGTTGCAAACAGTGGCCTTGCTGCAGGAGTTTAAAATGAGCAAAGTTTTGTGTCTTGGTTTCTGATTATATACAATTATATAATTTGACATTTTTCTAACAATTTCATACAGAGTGGTGGCGAGCTGAGGGCAGATTTCATGTACAATGTGCATTTTCCTTTGAACAATCAAAGAGGGCTAAAGGTTTAATCAGGTTCTGCTATGTTTAAGGCCATCAGTGAGAAAATGGCAGGGTTTGTAGGTAGAAGAGATGGAACTTAAAGTACCTGAGTTGGGCGTTGCCGGAGAGTTTGCCTGGCTCGCCTGTGCCGACACATTGGCGGCATCCACCGCTGTTTTAACTGCGTACAGGTTTGCTTCCTCCTGGAACTTACCAATATTCTTCTTGTAGCGTATTCTCTTGTTGCCAAACCAATTAGAGACCTGAGGGACATGTAGATGATATATGAATGCAGTCTTTTGCATTCATTCATTTGTTGTAGTGTCAAACAAGGACAAATTCAACAACTAGTGCTATGTTTCATCAACAGTGCTATGTTTTTCAGTACAGAATTGTTTTACTTTAATAACAATAAAATGAAATAACAGTAGTGTTAAATCACCTGAGACACAGTAATCCCACACTTTTTGGCCAGTTCCTCCTTGGCTTCCTCACTAGGGTAAGGGTTAGACAGGTGGGAGTAGAAATACTCGTTCAGCACCTCTGTAGCTTGCTTGTTGAAGTTACGCCTCTTACGTCTGATGTGGAAAGAGAAAAGATAATGACTGTGTTAAGAATGTATAAGTCAGCATGCTCAGATTACATCAGCCCTCAACAAACTATACAACAAAATAAGTCATCTAACAACACACACACACACACACACACACAAAGACAGAGTGGAAAAAACAACAACAAAAAGACACACACAGACAGACCTGGCGTCAAGGAAGCGTGAGCGCAGAATCATGACGGCCTCGCAGGTGCTCTGTTTGAGCTGCATCTGAATGGAGCTGAACTTGCGGTGGATGATGGCCACCATGCGCTCAATCTCCTTGGGAGAGATGGGCCGCGTGCGAGACTGCTCTCTCAGCAGGTTCATTACATGGTTGGTGAACTCACTGCAGGCCTGGATAGAGGAGAAAGGAGTTGAGTGCTATTGTAAAAAGATCGAAAGTCCAAGCACAGACTCTGTTTAGTACCATGACATGTGATAATGACATAGGCCTCGGCTGTCTAGACACCTCTGTTGATCAGCTGCCTTTAGTAATATTAGGACATTTGGTTCACAATTTATTAGTAGCATTTGAACCATTAAACCCAGCCCACAGCAGTGGTTTTTTAAACTATATTTATGAAAACACTAGAAAATTCAAGAGTGTGTAGGGATAAATACCAAAAGAAACAACACAGGCTTTGAGATGTGATAATTTCCATGAGGTAAAGAAAATTAATTTTTACTTTTTATAATGAAGTCACATCTGTTATTTAAAAAGTTATATAAGTAAAACAGTGAATGAATGTAGAGTAGACAAAAGTACACAGAGGTAGACATTTTATTTCTAACAAGACTACTACAGATAATTTTAAAAATGATTTCCTAATTTATTTAAAGACATTAAAAAAAGTTAATAAATTAACTAGTTAAAGTGGCAGTTACTTCATAGTCTATGAATACCTTCAGACTACAGCAATCTAAGGCATGTAGCTGCCAATGTCAGCTCAGGTTTGCAGCCCCAAACAACATTACTAATTAACATGCTTCAATACTTGGAAATATAATCAGCCTTGTAGTGTTGCACTGTTGAAATTAAATCTATAGGGTCACGTTCTAACAATACAACAATTTAATGTATATTTCTTTTTTTTTTTAAGTACAAGATGACTGCAACCAGACTGATGATTGAAGTTTTGAATTAAATTTTTATCATCTTAATATTTGAGGATAACGGCATATAGGTATGCTCAGTACACACCTGCTCATACTTCTCCAGTTCAGAATGATATATCTGGCGGATCTGGGCAAGCTTAGCTCTGTAGTCGGAGTGTTCGATGCTGCTGTCAGTGGGTGAGCCCCCTGCTGCTGCTGCTGCAGCAGCTGCAGCAGCTGATCCTCCACCCTTCTCCGGTCCTGACACACCCTCTGCCAGCAGCATGTTGTCCAGCCGCATGATCTGGGGATCTGGGGGGTCCTCCTCCTGCACGCCTCGTATACTGAGCACTGGAAATAAGAAAAAAAAAAGTATAGGGGTTAGACAAGAAAACTAGTACTTATCTGTTTAGAAAAAACAAAAAATCCTGTCTGTGTTAGTCTTCCCAAGTCAGAACACCTTTCCAATGAAAAACCTGTTGGTGAAAAAAGTTTTTGAAAACTGACAGACAATTATTTGCCTTTAGCAAGAAGGCTAAAATTGAGGCTTCTAAGGGTGATGATGCTTTATCATTGCTAAAATTCATAGAAGTGCAGCCCTGTCAAAACCCAGTCAGGTTTCTCCCCTGAGTCATTGCAATGAGTGCCTGGCTGAATTCACAATGAGTCTAAACTTCCCCTAAATCAACAGCAGAGGGCAGCGTGGTCCCTCAGTGGCAAGCTGCCAGAGATAAGGGCATGAGGCATGGGACCAGTAATGGGAGTGCATGTGCTGTCACTATGAGCCCCAGTGGCCATAAGTATAGTTATCAGTCGCTGCTCTCCAACACTGTATTATACCAGGACCTCTGTCAGCCTGCAACCATGCTCTCATCTCTCTCACACCCACACACAGATACACTCCGCTGCAGATACCACTCTGTTACTGAAAACTTAAGTACAGTCAAGATCTTTTCTTCAGAGCCTGAGGCTTTTAACACTTTACTAACTTAACTTACCCCTTTTGCATGTCAATTAATCTGCTATGGAAGAAACTTGGCATTACAATTCAATGTCCTAGGCAAATAATTTACTAATAGTTCATTTGTTTTGTTAAAGGTAATAATAGCATATGTAACCATGCAGAGCCCAATGAAAATAAAACAGCTTTAGAAGAAAAATCCCCTTATGTAGCCTAGAAAAAAATGTACTTTTACTGAGACACATTAGTTTATTATTCCATTAGGCAAATTGTTCCCTACAGAAACGAACAAAGAAATATGCATGCATTTAGAAAATAATCAGCAGATTAAAGGATAATTAAATAGTTTTACCAGAACACATTCCCACTTGCAGGGAAGAAAACTTTTTTTCACTGGGATTGTATTGCTAAGCTTATGTGTTTGTGTACAATGGTAAAATAAATACATGTTAGGGTATTTCTGCATTATGAAATTAAAGAAACTGGCAGCGGACTGTGGACTGTCAGTGGAAAAAAAAAATGTGTAGAAATATAAAGAATCACAAAAACAGAGTACCATGTCCACATTTATCTTGATCTGTATAAGACTAAAATAAGGAGATCATTTTAACAGCAGTGAAACCAGACAGAATCCTGAGACAGACAGACACTAATCCCAGTGGAAACTGGTTGGCGTCAGGCACTTGTCCTTCTTAAGGATAATGCTAGTTAGTCAAAGCTCATCATTAAAGGTTGGTGGATGCATTAACACACTCATTCAGAACTTCTCTTATTATTGCAACTTTAATGTAATTGTCAAACTTTCCCTGAAGAGAACCACACTGAAAAACAAGTCCGAGGCCATGGAGCAGTAAGAGCTAAGCAATGATTAACTATACTGTAAGGCTAACAGATGTGAAAGAAATTAGGACAAAAACAGTTTTGCTTAAGTTTCCAAGTACTGTGGAGCAGATGAGTTTGTGCATTTTGAAACTTCATTTGATAAATGAGTTTGTTCCAGCATTTCAGGGCTCTCATAGCAAAGTGTCCAACTTTCCCTGAATCCCCCCCTTTTCTTCATGTTCCTTCTTGCCTGTTTCTTTCCGTCTGCTTAGGTCTCTTCTCTCTCCAAGGCACATTCCTGCTCTGCTGCTCCCCCATCTCAGGGCTCAGGAATGCAGCAGACCCAGCCGCCTGAACTAATGACCCTGATTCGCCCATCTTTTTCCCTCCTCTTTCTTTCTTTTCAGTCATTCACAAACAACCTCTGCACATCGTAGCAAGATAACCTTCTTGACCAAGTTGTTTTGTATATAATGAATCTACATGACTCTTTGGATACTCGCCTACACTGTGATGGTAGTTACATTTTTTACTAAAAAAAATTGAAGGCCGTCCCGTCCACAGTTCTAACTAAATGCAGTCATGTATGGAGTTGATCTTCACTTTCCTTTCACTAAGACATAAAACTGACCTAAAAAAAAAAAAAAGTGCAATTGTGGCTCTTCAGGTTTCTCACCTTTCCCTCTCTCCCCATTATAGCCCCCAGCAATAGCCTAATGCCCCTACATCCCCCTAATTACTCCAATTAAGCTGTGATTACCTACACTTGCATTCATGCACAGTCTAGTGGCCTAGTGGTATTATAGCGAGATGAGTTAAATATGGCACAGAAAAGGACCATATGACATGGATGCAGGCACAAAAAGAGTCATCCATTCAGGAACTAACCATACGAAACCTGAAAATATAATTAAGAATAACAAAAAAAAAAAAAAACTACTTCAGTCTAAGGACCAGCTGAGTGCTCTAAAATCTAACCCACGTTTCATTTTGATCAAAGGCCTCCTGACATCACTGTCGAGCTGGTTCTGTTACAAAGACGCTACAGAGTGTAAGTAATGATACTTGGATTCCCCTGTTTTTAACACAGGAAGGCAGCTTAAGGTCCATACTCTTAGAAATCGCACTATTATGCACACGTTACCACCCTAGCTGGGCTGTGTGGCATTGAGAGACGGAGTGAGCAACACATACTATGAAATATTCAAGGTATCCAGCTGGGCTTTCACTGCATACATAATCATTCTCATTTCTGCACAGCCAATGTGGAAACTGTGTGCTGTGCAGACACAACACAGTATATGAAGTGGGCGGGTAAGGGTGAACAACCTAACCAGCAGTGTAGTGCTGTACATTTCCACACATAGGGATAGATAAGACTTAAACACAGTCAGTATATCATTGCTCAGCTCATAGCACAAGCTTTATCCTTGTCTGTCTTTTCCCTCACTAGCATCCCCCTTTTTTTTCTCTCTGTCTCCCCCTAACACACGTCCCCTCCCCCCTCTCCCTTTCAGTGCACCCCCCACCACACACACCTCCCCCAGTGCCCCCCCTCTGTTCTCCATTTCAGGCGAGTTCTCCATGTGAGCCGCAATCCCTCATGCTGTCAGCCCCCCCTCTCCCTCTCTCTGTAGACAGACAGGATTAGCATTTTAATTGCATCAGCTCCCTTGGGTATTCTCAGCCTTTCACTGGGAGAGAGCAAGGCAGTGGGAGAGAGAGAGAAGGATAGAGAAGGGGAAAAAAAGAGGGGAAAAGGTAAAGAGAGAGAGGGTAGAAGGAGAACCAAGGAGAATTGAAAAAAAGAGGAGTCACAGGAGAAGATATGTGTGCAAGAGAGCAAGAGACAGAGAGAGAGGCAGGCTACAGGAATATAGAGAATCCAGAGTACAGACGTGCCAGAGAGTGAGCGAGCCAGAAAGAGAGAAAAGATAGGACTGTGGAAACATCAGTTTTTCCTTTCATTATAGACAGAGAATTCAAATAAAGAGAATAGGCCATAGATGGTTTTCACAATGAAAATATGCTGCATGAATATGCAAATTTACTTTAAAAAAACCCTGCAAACTGCAGGTCTGGGGAGCTACAACTGTTCGCAGGATGTAAAAAAGCGTCTGGGCAATACAAATGCAGCTAGGGAAAATAAGAACTTGCATGAGTCTATCTATATTAAATACTGTACTGTACTGTTTTATCAGAGGGCTTTTCACCCTTAACAAATAAAACTGTGAGACATGAACTTTTGAAACTTGTGAGCCATGGAATACAGATATATTGCTGCTGAAAAACCTTGAATACGGTTTCACAGTTCCACAAAACATGGCTCTAGACTGACAAATATTAAAAAAAACAAAACAGTACCTTAAGTGAAACTTGACAAACCCAAATCTGATCAGCCTTATATTTCCCTGATGGGAGTGGTAGAGAAGTTCAAAATCCCTGACCTTCATTCTGTCCTAATAGACACTCTGTAAAGTCTGGAAATGCAAAAATTAGATGTTCCCATATTACTGCTTTGAGCAGTCTGAGTAGGAGCTTTGATGCCAGTGGCACTGTCTTTAAAAAAGACAAAACAAAAAAAAACAAAAAATTTTCTAACAGTTGCTTAATATCAACTTTTACAAAAAAGTTCCACTGCATACTGCATTTTGATTTACCATGCCATTTAGCTAAGATATGGTTGCTCAAAAAGGGCTTGGTTGAATAAAACCTTGCCTTCAGCATGTTGTATAATATACCATTAAAAGTGAAGAAACGGCATTAAAAATGAATAATTCCCCTGATGGTTTTTGCCAAATGGATATTGGGGAAAGGTGTACCTCTATTACAAATTCAACATAAAAAGTGTATGCAATTCGTCTAAAACTGTGTTTTGTTTTTTTTGTTTTTTTGTACAGTACAGTCAACTTAATGATCCCAATCCATATGTCCATTCCCACTTTAAGCAGCTCACACTAATCAGCATCTGTTTCAGTAGTTCACCAGAATCCTGTTGCACACAGCCCCCCACTCTGACAGAAACACCCTAACCCAAACACACACACACACACACACACACACACACACACACACACACACACACACACACACACACACACACACACACACACACACACACACACACACACACACACACACACAGGGAGAGGTAAGCTCTCAGTGTAAACACTGGTCTGATTAAGGTGTGAATTGAAGAACTCACACCTTGGACATACACATCACTTCCGTCCAACACATCATTAATCAGTCCTTAATTAACTCAAGAGAGAGGTTTTGAGACTCGAGTGATGACTATGTTTATCCCCCTTGAATGGCCATACACAAACACACTGTCACACACAAACACTAATGAGAGATGGATCAATTTGTGTTGTCAATCTGCACCAATATAAGGCAATCAAGGATCTATATCGTATCCCTATCTCTATGTCCCTATCATTCTGCACACCCAGTTTTGGCAAATTTATTAAAAATACTTCTATGATAGCCACTCAACTTTATTTTTTCAGATTAAAGTAGGCCAGGAAAAAAATAATTAGCAAAACTATAAGGTTTAAAAATACTGCTAAAATGAAAATGTACTTGTCAAAATTAACATGAAACCAGGTGATACAAAATATTTTTATGTCCACAAGAAATAAATTTGTGTACATGCAATTGTCATCAGCACATCATTCATTCATTTTTTAAAATTTATTAATAGATAAATTTGTTATATGCAGGGATTCAGATTCTCTTCTCTTCCACATTTACCTAAAGGCTGATGGGGCGTGGGCAGGCTAACCAGCCAATCAGCATTAATACCCTAACGGCAACATGATATCTGTATATATTTTATGCATGGATGTGTTGATCACATGGATATGTTATTTCAAGTCACAGAGCCATACAGCATCATATTTAAAAAATACTCTGTCAATATTGCACAAGTGTTGTTTAAAGGTATATATGAAGGACCATTGAGCACCTGTGATTAACTATGTGACATACTAGCCTAAGTCCAATGCAGTGCTGCACATGGAAGAAGATGGAGAAATTTGGAATAAAGAATCTGAAATGTCACAGGAGGAAGAGGAGAATGACGAAGAGCACCTAAGCAGAAGGCTTGTTATAGTACTGCTACGATCTTCCCCCAGTCAACTCTCATCAGGCCAGCTGCCTCCTGTGCTCATTAGCACAGACTCTTAAGGAGCTCCTAAAGACTTTGTGAAAAATGAACGCTCATTTGAGAGGTCGTTAATTTGCACTGTTATGCAAATTAGGTGGCAATTAAGCGATAGATCAGAATAGCAGTGCCCATTTATAACAAGTGAACAAGCATTATGACACAGTCAGATGGTGCCAGAGAGAGCCGAGGCTACATGGTTAGTCTGCACAGGTCCGATGTACCATCTTAGTAAGGAATAAAAATCACTGTGCTTATAGTAAGTATGGCTGATCACAATAACAATGTATCGGTGGTTTTATAGGAGGATCCTGGTTATCCTTAATTACACGTATATTATATAACACACGCATATATAAACAAGTACACATATTACAAACTGATATAATCATCCTCTTGGAATGCAACCTTAATCTAGATCAACCAACAGTACTACTGTATCCATTCATTTAGACTGATGAAGATGATCAGAAGTTTTTTAAAAAAAAACAGGGACCGTAATAACAGAGAACCTACACCTATTGGGGTCAGTAGTATAACCCCCCTTCTTCCACCAGCCCTGATGTTTCCATCTCTCCCCTGCATTTATGACATGGTGTGAAATATACAAACATACTGTCAGGGACAGCAATGTGTAAATCTGCAGAGGGTGGAAGGCTCACATCAATTGTAATTAATCCTTAATTAGTCAGGATTAGGAGCTAGGCTCTGACACTCTCCCACCCCAACACCACCAAACTAACACAATCCAGCTGAGACCACATTTACATATCTTTAATTAAAGAGATGCCAGTTTCCTTAACAGCAAAGCCTTAAAACAGTGTGAGAGGTATAGACATGCTGAGAGGAAGGGCAGATGAGATGAAGAGGTAGGAGTCCGCCCTGTGGGTGATTGTCGACCAGTGCTGATAGGTCACTCAGTTACTTTTTGTTGGGTATAAATTACTGGAAATTTGTGGATCCAAAGAAAGTGTCCAAAATATGGCACCTATCCTATCGCTCTACGCTGGGCATTTAAATGTCAGCAGTGTCTGTCACCACTATGTGTCTACCCATTTTCTGGGTGCTGCAGGTTTTATCTGCTGCCCTTTTATTTAGTATGTGGCCCCAGTAAAATGTGGAGCAAATCAATTACATTTTCACTTTTTTCTTACTTTCAGATCTTTAAAAATATCCCATCGCTAGTTTCAGTTATCAAGCTATTCAGCAACTGCTTAATCCATATGTTAGATAAGACAGAGACCACTTTGGAACCAAAAGTAAAATGATTTTTTTAAAATCATGTGTACACACAGTGCTAACTAGTATTGTTAACTCCTTTCTCAGTAAATGTGCTGCTTTCTCTTTAAAAATAAAATATTGTTTGGCATATTGAGTCAAACAAAGAAATCCTGGAGTGGGCATTTTCTCTAATCTAACCATACTCACACAACACAATCCATGACCTTTGTCAATTATTAAAAGCTCTTATACCCACTCTTCCATATCCAGCCACCTTGTTCTCTCTGAAAATACCAAATGATAACAGTCAAATCACCATCTTGGGAGCATCACAGCTAAAATTATACTGCAGCAATCTTAACGGTGAACAATTCAACTAAGCTTTTCCCATCTTAAGGCACTCCAGACTTCCAGACAGTAGTTCCCTTGTCCATATACATAAGCCCAGTTCCTACAGGAATAATACCACATGGGGATATCAGTGGGCCCACACACCATTAGGCCTAGGCTGAAGGTTGGGGTTCTCTGCCTCCCCACTTTGAGCTAGGGGGTGGGGGGCAGTGGTGTGTCTGTCAGGGCCAGGGGTCTGTGCGATATTAGCCGTCTGCCAATCTGGCTTGGGGAATGGACACCGAGTAATTACTCCTGCTCTTACTGCCTCATCAATCTCCCTGTATCGCTTCTGCACCCCCTCACCCCCCAAGCATACTCTATCTTTTCCCCCTATTCTGTTCTGCAAAGGAGCAGGGAAGAGAGAAAAAAAGCAATGAGTGGCAGGGCACCACAAAACACAACAGATTCCCCTGAAAAACCAATGAGACAACCCCACACCACTGCACAGTGAGTGTAAATATGAAATATAAAACCCAGGGATTTGACCAAGTGCGAAGGAGTAGATGTCCTCTTCTTGTTTTAGACCCTAGTCATAGTAAAATTGAAAATGCAGGTTTGGTAGCTCCACATAGATTGTATTTCTGCCACAAACTGTTTTTGTCTTGTTACTGCTTTTGGCTTAAATACACTGTATGCTTTTCCTCATAAAACTATAACAAAACACTTCCCACAGGTTCCTAAGAACTCATAAAATTTTATTGCCTTGTTCCAAATTAGGCTCTTCGAAACCTAATAATAATTAAGTTGCTTTAATGAGGCATGTGATTCACTAGACTTCATGTACTGTACTCCGTCAAAGTCTGTGCAATGCAAACATCTAAAATCAATTCTGTGATGCTCAAAAGGATTTTTTTTTCTAACACAAATTGAATACTACCAACTAAATACGCTGTGGTGTTGAATTATTTGTTAACTTTCATGTATGGCCTCTAAAATGGAAAGGTATAGAAATTAAAATAAGAAAAAAGCTCAAGTGTTTATTCAGACTTTGAATAAACACATGACAACTATGTGTGACTTTTAATAGTGTTGCCTTTGTGTGCGAGTGTGGGTGTGGGTGTGGGTGTGGGTGCGTGTGTGTGTGTGCGTTGTGTTTTTTAACACTACAATCACTCTAATTTGATTAACATGTAATTTAGGACATTTGGTTACTGAAATGGAATTATACTGCGTACAGACCTGTGAATACATATAAGGTAATAAATACTTTGATTATGGAATTTACATGGTCTGCAAAAACCTCACACCCCAATAAGCTGATTTAAATTACATTGTTCAATAGTTTAGTTAGCATCTGAAGGGCTCATTAAGCTGCAACAAAATATTATAAAGATATATTCAGATAAACATTACCAACATAAGATGGTGTATTTGGTTTATTCTCCCTCGAGGTAAAATTATACAATTCAATGGCTAGGGTATTTCAGGAAAGAATAAATTAAAATGACCATAAATTAAGGGTATTTTGTATTTCTATTATATGACATTACTTAATTGATCATTTTGACTAAATATAAAATATACATCTACAACTCCAAAATAAAAAGAAAATGCTTACTATGGATATATTTGACACTGTTAGGATACTGGCATAACTGGGTGCCTAACAGAGCAATCAACTGGCTCAAGATAACATCACAGTGGCTACAGGCCATCACGGTGTCCTTGTTTTTGGCTCATTATTGTTGTTGCATGGGACATATGGCCTATATGAATGCATGTGAAGAAACATTCATGTCATTCACGGGTGCACTGACTTTATTAAAAAAGAGACAACACTGAGCCAGCCGTTTCTGTCTTTAGGCATGACACCAATCAGATTGTCACTTTTTCTACACAGCCAACCAGCAGCATTATCCCACAGAGCTGTTTATCAGACAGCTTATCAAGATGAGTGGCAAGTGTTGGGGTGTGAACTTGTCCATGTGAGAAGGAGGAACTCATAACACACTTTACTGTCTTCAGGCAAAAAAAACAAAAAACACACACACACACACACACACACACACACACACACACACACACACACACACACACACACACACACACACACACACACATATAGATAGTTGTTTCAAATCAAATTGAGAAGTAATTTTATTTCCATTTAAAAATCTGTCCAAAAATAAACAACAGAACGATCAGGCTTGAGAAAGAGGGCCTTGAGCAGGGTGACAGGAGACTGAGTGACAGATTCACTGTTGTCATGTGTAAAGCTCAAAGAATGCATAAAAGTAAGAAGAAATGCCTCAAACATGCCCAAACTAAGTGAAAAACTTCTGAGAATAACTGCAGTGGCTTGTGAGAGATTTTGGCATAAGCTGTCCCATTGCACCAAGAGCTATTTTTACAGCAAATTCCCATGAGAGCGAGGGAGAACAGAACTGAGTTGAAGCAAAGCCATTGACTCTCAACTTTGATCATTTCCTATCTCTTCTTTTTTTAGAGTGCATGTTTAATAAAGTATTAACAAGAATCAAATTTCACGCAGATGGGGGTCATGTTTAATGTGAGTGCTCAGGACAACACAAACCCTATTGGAAAATGGGGGTGTTTTGGGGTATTGGAGGTGGGAGTGGGGGGTTACTGGCATTTGCGCAGAACATTTCCTTTACAATGAAAACAATCTAACCAACTGCAGCACTCAAAGGAATTCACCTCCCATCCCCCACATCCCACCTCCCCTCCTCCTCCTCTTCTCCACCACCATTACATTACCATATCAAAGCCCTGAGTTCAGAGCAAGTCTTCTCTCTCAAGAATGGGAATGAGGCAGAGGGAAGGAGGGGGAGAGGACAAGACCAAGGGAGTAGGAGTAGACTCAAGACAGAATTTGCTTTTATCCCTGATCGGTGTGTGCACAGACAGAGTGTATATGTGGGTGTGCCAACACAAGTGCATGTTTGTTAGTTAAAAAAAAAAAAAAAACACTGCAGAAAATCTATGAAGATGCTAGAGGACTACTGATTGGGTCTTCCACAAGCTGCACTGAAAAGAGGTTAATTCACATTCCAGCGGCACATAATGGGGCCTGTAGGGGGTCTGATGAAGAAGCAGAGAAATGCCAAAGCAGGTACACTGTGCAGTTAAGAGGGCACTGCGTAGCAGATGGCAAGCAGAGCACAGGCAAAGCCCAAAATTTCTATATCTCATGGTTGTTGCACGAGTCTATTGTTAACCTATCTCCATGCCATGTCTCTTTCTCAGCTCACTGTATAAGGATTCACAGACCCCCTCTCTAGTTTGCTGGGAAACTAAACGTGAAAATCAAAGAGAATGGCATTAGGGTAAATAAGACCACTGGTTGCCTGGGAAACAGTGTACCCTGCCCCACTCACTCAAGCCTTGCCTTTACTTTTCTCCAATCACTGGAGAGCAATAATACATTATTGACAGAGGGCAACAACAGGCAGCAGTGCAGCATTTTCAAATTGTATTTGAACAAGAGAGGTTTGCTGTAAAAAGATGCATAAGGCAAGCCAAAGAGAGGAAGGCACATAGAAAGACAAGAACAGATAGACTGGCAGAGGGAGTGGATTCAAAAACCTACCCCATTCACACTACCATAACCATCAATCTGCCATTCATCCCCGGCCTCCTCCTTTGAACCCCACAAGAACCTTTCAGATAGCTGACTCGAATAGCTAACAAGATGACAATAAGCATCTTTACTATAAGAATTTCTGATTAAGAGCTAATCTGAGATATTTACATATGCAATGATTTGCATCAGGACATGTGTAGGTGAAATTTTAAATTGATTTTTTAAAATTTGCTAATATGAATATGATAGTAGTAGATAGTATTGGCAGGTGTAGTAGGTTTTTATCCCCCTGCCTTAATACAGTAAATATAGCTGTGACAACCAATTTTAAAGAGCCTGTTGACTGAATTAAATTTGTCACATTAGTGTTTATTATTTTGAGTTGAAATTGACCAGAATGCTAAACATGTTAAAACAAGCAGAATACTCCAGGTAAAAATGAAAACAAAACTGCAATCTGATAAATAAAAATGCAAACTCAACATTGTTAGCATGTTCTGCACCAGGTTCTGCTCAGGATTCATAGAAACTACTTCGCTAACACCAGTTGCAGCTGGTCACTGTGAAGTCTGGACAGTGGCCACTAATGGTTTGTGTTTCTATTATTACTAGTTCAAAACAACAATCATCAATGCATATTTAGAGTGATCTTAAACCAAATCATACACAACACATGCAGCTATGTCAGTCCCACAGAAAATGCAATCAATTCATAGACATCATAGCAGCCAAAACAAAAGTAACTTGCAGTCTGGTGCTGGGGAAATTGGAGCAAAGGCACACTATATCTCAACTTGTGCAGACTGGAATGGAGAATAAAAGGAACGAGTGAAGTAGAAACTCACCCGTCTTTTCTTTGATCTCACAGAGAACGTTGAAGAGAGCTGGCTTCATTCTGTGACAGTTCAGGGCATGCTTCCTGTACGAGAAGAGGGAATAAGAGAGGGAGAGAGCAAGGATTACGATAAACAGACCTCCATCTCAAGTCATTCCATGTCCTCCCCCATAAACAGGTAGAGGAGCTGGATGTATTATGCATACAACATTTTAAGAGTGTAGTGCAACACAGAAGGGCAGAGCCATGTTGTTTAAAGGCATTCTCAATAGCCAAATGCCTTTGTCAGTGCAGGAACATCCCTGATGTGTCAATCTGAACTAGCAAGAGTGATGCTGTCATTTGGATGCTTTGCACTGTGGGACAGGTAATGATGCCAAACCTCAAGGTCATCATTACTGAGCACAAGATTCCAGAGTTAATACACAGTAATCTAATTTCTGCCTCTCACAGAAAGACATGTTCCATGAAAGTAGATGGTGAGTTGATAGAGTGGATTAGGATTAAGTTGCAATTTTAATTTAATCAGAGACATTCTCTTTATTGCCAAACAGGCTAATAGCAATTAAAAGGAGAAAAGGCAAAACTTCTACAGTTTACTATAATCGAATTAAAACACCTTAACAAAATTTCCTAATACGCACACACACACACTTTACAGCTTATTAAGGCTGTATCAAAACCAGATTTCAATACAACACTAAATGACATGACACTATTGTCTCTAAGATTAACTACTGTATTGACAGTGCATACCACTTGCACCACACAGGGAGTGCATTAGTAGCCAGGCACATAGAGAACAGCTTTTGATTTATGAAATCTGTAAAGTCTATTTTTTCACCTTCAAAAACCTGTGAAAGGTGCACATAACAAAATGTGTAACTAAGCATGCTATACATTATACCACCCCTGTGCAGCTCATAATGTTCAATTATCGTTGAGATTGTCAGAGATGTGTTGTTAAGCTCTACAGTAACTCTGTGACTATAGTTTGTAGTGCTGTGCAATATTGTATTCTGTGCATCGCCTCTAATGATAACACAAACAAGCATTTGGACTTTTATAAATTACCATAAGCATTATTTTATATCAAATACTTGTTTGAAGAGTAACAATTCTGATATGTATTTTGAAAATTTCTGCAACATACACTTAATATTTAAGTGAAAAACAGCATGACATGTCTGAGTCTGATGAGCATGAATTGGACAACAGGAAGAAAAAGATGAACATAACCCTAAAATAAAGCATCTATTTTCCGAATATCATAACCAACAAAACACGAGAAACGAGGAACAACCACAGATGAATATGATTCGGCTATACCTGGCCTCAACACCAATTCCAGTTGTGAATGTCCACTGCAGTATTAATTAGGGGACTATAGTGACTAATTGTACAAATTTATGTGATAATATTCAGACAGTTTGATGAGTTATGTGTCTAGTATTAAATGTAAATTTTTTTTTTTTTCAACTAATTCTGTCACTGCTGGATTTGAGTTGGGGAAGGGCTGCCTTCAACATGGAGGGTATGAGCAGGAGGGGGAGAAGGAGGTGCTCATGCGGTCCTGTACTGACCTGTGCTGGAAGTTGAGTGGCAGGCCACCCCCTGCCATGCCCCCCCCTGCTCTCCCTCCCTCTGTGGGGTCGTCTGATCCACCCCAATGCGCCGGCGATTCCTCTGGCCAGCATCTGAACATATGGCGACAGGGTGAGAGGATGAGGGTGGATGGTGCGCAGGAAGTATACTCTGCAACAGCAAGTTCTTGCGCTGCCCTGACCACTCCCCATCCCAACACACTGCCACCCTGCATGACAAGGGCATCATGCTCACCTGAGTCGCCTCACACATTAATTTGCAAGATAAGATAAAATAAAATAAAATGTATTAATCCCTGAAGGGAAATTCAGAATTGTAGATCATGACCAATGGAAAGATCGATATGGGGATGACAAACCTGACTGGTTATATATAATGCTGGTGATATAAATTCTATATAATGTTGGTTAAAACTGTACATCTTAGGCCATACCAACTGCTACATATTAAAAAAAAACATACTTGTAACAAAAGAGCATGTGTGATCTTAAATCTAGCAATGTTTTAGCTTTTGAAGTGGAGTAATCATGAAATGTGCAAAAATAGCCAACAAACTGCACACTTACTGCAAACTTGTCTACTAATACTAATTGCACATTACTCAGGAAAACAATATATTATCATCAAAACCACCTGTCTTGACTATACCCACATTATGTACATGGGAGCATCAAGGATTTGAGTTGGACATGCCATACAATTTGTATCAAGCACAATAAAGTGCATTTTTCTGAATATTAATCCTGCACACATATAGCATAAAGAGGGTATGCTGTGAGTGAGTTTAGATCAATACAAATATACATCTAGGACAACTCTAGAACTTCTGAACACACCTTTAATTAGTCTTTCAGAAAAGACTGCTAACCTCTAATAATATGTATGTGACATGCTTTCTTACATTCTAATTAACCGATTTAATTAAATTTTGATTTTTTTGACTAGCCGCTATACGACCTTCTGTAAATAGCAAAAATCATGAGGTAAATAGAAAATTGGCAGAAGGCTGGAAAAACAACAAAAAATATTCAAATCTGTCCATGAAATGAGTCCTGATGAAGACCTCAAACTTGTACTGAAGAAAAAGGTAATATACCAGTATTCATAGGCTGCTAGTATTGCAACATCCTTGCCCCTCACCACCAACTCATTAATAGAAACTCGATTTGCGGACAGCTGCACTCGCGTACACATTATAGGAGAATTGATTGCACTCAGCACACAATGAAAAGGATGAACACCAGGGAGGGAGGGAGTGAAAGAGGAGTGAATTAATTAAGAGAACCAGGTGGTCAAATGTTGGGTGGAAAATCACTAGCTAATGACACATCACACTGTGGCCACAGTCTTGCAGTGGACGGCTGTCTATTGTTGAAATACTGAAGCTTCATCTGAAACTGACCTTATGCTCCTTCAGCCACATGGCAAATGAGTGCAGGTCAGTCACTCGCTGCAGTGCATACCCCCTACAATAATACTATGTAAAACACCTCTAACACAAACATTAAGTGACAAGTGATATGAATGAATGAACGGTTGCTGTCATCAAGGACTAAGCTGGTATGTGGGTGAATAATCCTTACCCTTACCTTAATTTAATCACTCATATGCATGACTGATACTATTGGCACTTGTGTTGTGGAGAGGCATTTCAGATACATGTTGTTATAATTAGGCAAACTGATGCTGGCATAGTCTACATAGTCCGATTAGCTCTGCCTCCAGCAAATTTTAGCAAAACCTTCTGTAGGTCGTTGGGGTACTTCTAGAGAGTTTTGATCATGGGTGTGAAAGGGAAATTGGCCTCATTAACTTTGCATTTTCCCCAAGAGCCAATGGGATGATAATTCACCAATAATCGCCTTGAAGTATTTACGATTTGTTTTCTTTTTGCAATGGATAATAAAACTACTACTCTTATCTAACCAAAAGATCCATGCATCGCAAATACGAATAACGCTATAGTGTTATAAAAATGGTTATGTGCATCTCACACAGCTACCATTGTCACACACCCAATAGAGTTTAAACTTTGCATTGTGACAAGTAATAGGACAATAACCATATTGTCATAATTTAACTGAACTGCTCACAATTAGTTTGCAATAAACCACGATCTGGAGTAACAAAGAGCCTCCTTCCAAACTACAGCAGCACTGTAATGAAGGAGTTCAAGTTACTCGGCAAGTAAACGCAACACTGTCGGTTTAGCTAATTACAGTGCAACGTTAAGTTTCACCAACGCTGCAAATACGCATTCCCCTGCGTGAACACAAATGCGAAAATAATCCACACAGTGCATTTTACCTTAGCTACGACTGGAAAATGGCTCTTCGCCTCCCTTACCTGGCCTGTGCTTCGTCCAGGCTTTCGTCGGTGATGGCCATTATTTGCTGTAGGATATCCCCTATGTCTTGTTGAGGCTGACCGAGGGATTGTTGTTTCCTGACCGAGTCTGGGTCACCGACATCGCCTTGTGCTAATCCACCGAGGCCGGTGAGACCCGTCATCATCCTGGTCTGGTCATCCATACTTTCAAAGAAAACTCGCCGTTTTCCTCAGTCGAAGAACACACACAAATAGCTAGCCTATTAGCTAGCCAGCAAAGTATTTTCTGCGACAAATCATACAATACTTCCTATCGTTTCCGATAACGATAATTAGCGAATAGTTCAGCACAGTTAACATAAAAGAAATCGCACAGTTACGTTTTACAGTCGCTCCTGGTTTCCCCTCAAGTCAACAAACGCGGCCAGGCTAACGTTAGCTAACCACCGAGAGAAAAGCAGCTAGGTTAGTAGCCCAGCAGTAAAGTAGCAGGGACACACATGCACAGACTGGGGGAGCGTGCCAACTGCGCCTCGCACATTTTCGGAAAAAAAAATATATCTATAAAAACGAAAAATATGCCACTATTCTAGCGCTCTTGTTTTAAAATTGAACTCACCACGTATATAAAAAGAAATAAGAGTTGAATATAGGGACTGACGTTAAGCTGTCGGACCGTCCAGCTCCAATCAGAGATCTCCTACCAAAACACACCACGGTTTGCCATTGTTGTTGGTGTCGCGCGAGTATGTGGGATGTTGTGAGCTGCGTGAACCGTGTGCGTCGCGTTGACCATTGAACTCACCACAGACCGAGAGCCTGCGGGAGGCTTGACCAATAACAAAAAAATATATATGTATAGCTTCTGATTTATTACGTCTCTATGTTATGTTTGCAATGCATAAAATTTTGGTTTTACAGCACATCGGTGCAAACCTTATAACTGCATTTCCCTCTGGGTGACAATATCCTCATGGATAGCCCTTTACGTCATCAGCATTGCCTGTTATAATTGGCTGAAGAGAATATTCTCATTAATATAAGGTGAGATCACCTACCTAAAAGAAGGCTTTTCCTTTATTAAAACTTTAAATTAATGGTTTTAGTCATTTAAAAGGGTGAGAGTCTGTTTTATATGAGCCTAAAAGTAGCTGTACACACAGCTGTAAACACTGGAAAACATTGTGCAATAACAACTCAGGTGTTTGAGCCCCTGTCTTTGAATATGTTTTTAAAGATTTGTTTGAGCAAGTGCAGAGGTGTGGGAATCTAAAAAACATATCCCTGCCCACATGTAAGACTAAAACTGATTTGGTGTCTGCTA
Organism: Mastacembelus armatus; assembly: GCF_900324485.2. Classification (NCBI taxonomy): domain Eukaryota; kingdom Metazoa; phylum Chordata; class Actinopteri; order Synbranchiformes; family Mastacembelidae; genus Mastacembelus; species Mastacembelus armatus. Next base: position 13,471,322 of record NC_046640.1, read on the forward strand.
GTAAATGTGTTGTGCCTAAAAGTCAATGCACTGATATCCATCTGCGATTTAAGAGGAGCATTCAATCTCATAGCAAAATAGTCCAACCTAAGAATATCATTTTGTCTTAAACCCCCATGAATGAAACATCCCATCAGTTTTCAGTATGGAAATGTTGACAGCACAGATTGAAAACAAGTGTCCTTGGTTTTTTTTTTTTTTTTTCTGCAAACTGGGCAATTCTGCTGTAGTTTATCACTCAGATCAGAGAGACAGCTTTCCAAGACGAATGGCTGGCTGAATGGATGTGGAGGAGAGCTGCAGCTGCCTCACTGTACTGAGAAGAGATGATGGGTGTGCATGAGGGAGTAGGACCAAACTGGCAGTGGTTTATGCTGACTCTCCACACATCCATCTACTACAATCTGTAGCTAATCAATCTAAAGTTAAAGACAAGAAGAACAGAGAATAGAGCAAATCTAAACAGTAACTGTTCTCTGCATGTACGTATAGTATATGACACAATTCAAGCATCTTGCTGGTTATGCCAAGCAGTGAAGTTTAACACCTTAAAAGTTATCTCTTAAAAGCTTTACGATTAAAAGTGAAAAATGAAAAGGGGAGAAAGAATCCTCCCTTTGAAAGTAGTCTACAAAATAGCACCCTGGCTATTCTGTTCACATCTGAGGCTCCTCTATCCCACTACCCACAGAATTCAAATCAAAAACATAACTTTCAATACTGTGTTTTTCTAAGGACCATTGTATCACACAATTTTCAGTGACTACCTGCAAATGTACCCATCTAACCCCAAAGTCTATCACTGTCACGACAAACCTTCCTCAAAAGTAAAGACTGTCAGTTGCTTTGTAAACTTCATGTTTGATTGTTGGTGATTCATTTAAGGATCATTTCTGTGAGACCTCTATTCATTTGGATGCTAAAGCTGCCCTCCTCTCACCCCACAAGCATCAAGCCTCATTTTCATCTAAATAAGAATCGATCTCTCCTGCTGTGCACCATCTTTCCTTTCTCACAACTCTCACGGTCACAACCCCACTTGTCTTTCCTTTGCTTGTCCCCATGCTCTCTAGTCACTCCCTTGAATACAATCACAAGGAGAAATTACAAAAAGCCTGTGTTGGAGATCATACCTGCAGAGCACAGAAAACCATTCACTCATATGTACTGAGTGAAGAGGGTTTGAACATTAATGTGTGAATGGGTCCCAGAGATAGGAGTGATAGCTAACAAAGCTGTGACTGACTGGTACAATGTCAAAGCTTCGTTCTGCATCAGTGACCCAGCCAAATGCAAGAGATGGGGGTGAGTCACTGTGGGGGAGGGGCCTCTTCCTCAGTGGTCAGGGGACACTGAAGTGAAATAGATGTGGCACCAAAAAGAGTTGATGTGAGTGAAGATGAGCATATAGAAAAGACTGTACATAAACTCCGGGCAAACTACACAGTAGAATCCTTCAGTTATTTTGATGCATTCCTGTTGTACAAATCACTTAATCAGTACAACAAATGCTATTTTTCTAAAATAGGTTTAATAACACATTTGTTTATAAAAATGACAATGTATATTAAGATTCTGATACTCTTTGCAATGGCCTTATCACTTTTGCTAAAAACAGATGGCACTTCTGATGAAAACAGTAGTTGTCAAACTGTCATATCAATACATCAAGCATTTTTAGACAAAAATCAGTTTAGCGTTACATCTGAATGGTTTACGTTAACAGGGAATACCATCCTTAGTATTATTTTTGAAGAATGACCATTAATCTTGTTTTGTGAAATGTTTTGTATTCCTTGATTTCAAACAGTGTAGTCTTAGCAACTCCAAGTTGTATCCATCTTATGCATCTAAGAGTCTTAACAGAAAAATCAACTCTTGGACTTCAACATAAAGCTTGTCACAATTTTGTATAGCCAGCCGCTGCCACCTGCTGGTCAAATACATGAATTACCTGAAGCTTGATGCTTATAGAAATTGTTTTTTGACTCAGAAAATATAAAATCAGACGTTATGTAAAAATTGAGACAAAAGCACAGCGGAAAGAGATTACATGTTTGTAAACCAACAATTACAACAAAGTATATATGATCTCGAAAATACAAGTCATTAAGAGCCATAGTCACCTAGTGAATTGGCTGCCTGTTTATGTCTATATGGTTGCAGAGGTTACGATATAGTCATTCCTGATGAGATCATATGAAAGATCCTGGAATCCTTCCTGGGCCGCTGGTTGGAAAGTACATAGTAACCAGATTGAATGTTAAATTGGCAAAAGTACAAAATTATTTCATAGAAAAAACGAAAGACAAATAAAATTCTTACCCAATCGGCCACTGGTCTCTTTCACCAACAGCTCTGACTGCTCCTTGATGGACTGAAGCTCTTCAACCATTTTACACTGAGTGTCCATCTATAGATTTAAAAAAAGCAATACCAATTATATAACAAGATAAAGAAAATAATTCAGTACAGATATTAATTAACATTCAAGTATAATGGTTTTAAAGTGGTTGTAGTAGTTAACCCTTAAAACTACATATGTTCTACAGCAATAAATAGGTTTTGAAAATACATCAGTAGTATTAAAACACAAAAAAGACTTGGCTAGTGTGCTTTATCAAATCGATATGGGTGTGGTTTGATCACAGCCAGCTGACAATGCTGGCAACAAGCACAAAGCTACCGTCACATTGTTATTCAAATATTGCTAAACCTTGTTTGGAGCAAGGAATTAAAGTTTTTTGAAATAAAGGTTTTCTGAAATTCAGAGAACTGACAACTGGACAGAGTTTAAGCTGCACAGTATCTTCTGCTTTATTTCATCATCAGAGTTACTGAATTTTCTCTATTTTGTTTTTTTTTCATTCATCTTTACTATTTTACCATATACCAACATAAAAATGCAATCTACAAACAATACTGTGATTAAATATTGATCACTGTAGCTAAGAAGGTCAACAATTTCTAGTATGAATATATTTGTGTTTTGGGAGTGAGAAAACTAATTCCAAACATACAATCATTGCCACAGTGTGAAGCACAGGTTGTTGTCTGGAGAGGAGGCTGTGGTAGTCGGGTTTGCTCTGTATTATATGGTGCTGTGATGACTGGGCCATAGATGTAGTGTCTAATGCTACACCTTTCTCCTGGCCCTGCTCCACTTTCCTGAAACAAATACAGAAGACATTATTGAAAAAAAAAATCTGAGAAGACAATATTGCCATATTGAGCACAGTATTGTCAAAGTATCCCTCAGTGACTGTACATGTGTTCACCTTTTCAATTCCTCTGCTTTACTCTGGTGTTTGTTCAACAGTGCCTTCCAAGATTCACTTTCAGACTGGAGCCTAAAATGTAGAACAGGGCAGTAGAAAAAAAAAAAAAAAAAAAAAAGACGATTGAGTCATTGTTCGCACCATCTGCGTTATTTAAGTTACAACGTATGCTTGAATGAATACTTCACAGAGACATTAAGAAAATACCTGTGGATGGCTTGCTGAAGTTTTTCCATGCCACTCCATTTTGAATGACAACTAGAACTGTCTGCACTAGCAGGATGTTGATCGTCCTGTAATTTGCTATGTATGCTTTTGGCTAGACAACCCCACACTTTCTGCACATGCTCAACTACGTCATGGAAGCAACAGAACACAAAAAAGAAAAACTTTAATGAAATATTTCTGTAGCAGCTCCAGCGCCATTACATTTGTACCAAATTATGCAATAAAGCACTGACCTTGTTTTTGAAAAGACTCCATTGAGGTGTTTGGTACTGACTGGAGCGAATTTTGAGTTCTTTCTAAAGCCAGCTAGAAACAAAGCAGAGGTGATTATACTTCAGGGATTTTAATAATGACAATAAATCAAACGTGACAGTACATGACAACCTGAATAAAACAGTAATCTTTGACAGATCTTTAAATTTCTGAATTTAAAAAAGCAGTTTCTTAAGAGCCACAGTAAATGCTCATTTGTTTGGTAAGCACCAACTTTGCTTTTTAAATGTTTTCTTTTTAATCAAGGAAAAGTGACAAATACCAGTAACCTGAAAAGTAACATCAGGCAGTGTTTTTTTTCTAATGATATTAATAATAAAATCATATTTTCACCTTGTCAGTTATTTAGTGCTACACTTTAAAGATCCTGCCACACTCACCCTCATTGAAGCCTCCATCAATTTCTCCAGCCTCTCTTGTTGTGACAAAGATGTACTTATCTCCCTGCACAAAACTACAACAAACACATAAACAGGTGTTCGCACCGCAAAACACAATTATCCAATGACGGTATATTTCCTCGTTACAAGGGCAAAGACACCGAAATCTCACCGTGATAGGGGTTGGGAAGAGCAGGGAGGGAGCGCCGGGTTATGGTGGCTCTCCTCCAGGACTTCCTCCGTTCAGCTCGGCCTACAGAGGGACTCGAAGCGCCCTCCGTGTCTTCCGTCTGCATTTCTTGTTTGTCTGCCTTTGAGCGTAAAGTCACTTCTGAATCGGGCGTCTCCGGGGTGGGTGATGGGAGGTCGGTACGGGAAGACTTTTGTGGGGGAGCTGTGCTGGAGCTTGTGGAAGAGCATCTTTTCGACGTCTGTTTACCTGAGTTGACCTAAAAATAAAGTGTCTGTATGTCAACCACAGGAATAATGGATGTTGTTAGCTTAAATGTCATAAACACATATTAGTTAGCGTTACCTCATTCTGGTTATCAGTAACGACGAGACTTTCGACACTGCAAGAAAAAAATATGTCGATTTAACTACAAGCTACCATTATATGTAACGTTACATAAAGCAGCACAGTAAAAACACAGGGTCCATATTTAATAAAGTTAGGATATCAAGCAGACGGGTTCACGCTCTTCGTCAGCACTTCAGATTACAACAGCGTTGATTTTTCGTCGGTCAACAATCAAGCAGAAATACTAGTTTAGCTGAAATACACTTCACTGTGTTTTCTGGATACAACAAAACACTTTAAATGTTAAATCGGTTGTCACAGCTGCAGGAAAACGATACAAACCTGTCTTGTACAGACTCCAAATGTTTTTCCGCCATTTTTCTTTCAAATACTTTTCTTCACAGCGCGCCCAAGAAGGCAAGAGGACCTAAGGACCATGGGAAATGTAGTGCGTTTGTAAGGCGAGCAAAAAAGAAAAATAAAACATGACGCTACAATTAAACATATATATATATAAGGAAAAGAAAAAGAAGATATATACACATATATATATATACACACTGTAATACGTTGGTTCTACAGCTGTAGACAACCAATTTTGTTTAGAATATGTACCAAACAATGGAGTACCCCCCCCCAGATGTGGAGGAATCTAATACACTACTTGTGATCCACCTGGATCAGAATAAGAGCAAACATTGACCTACTGGTTCTAAGGGGCAATCCTGGCCCTAATCCTCTTCATACACGCTGGGTGGATTTTTGATATCTGGCAGAAGAGGTTTCTGGTGGCTTGGCCTCTAGAATTCAAGACACTGTGCTTGACCACTTTGACATCTTTCACAGCATTTTCCCAGTGTATCTAAATTTCATTGTTGTTAAAGGTATGCATCTATTCTGAGACACTATAATGTTCTTCATTAGGTTAGAAGTCTACGACTGAGTGCAAGTTTAATTATGTACTATCTAAAATGTTTAAACATTAGGAACCCATACACTGATATGTTATATTAATCAATGAATAACCTGGCCAATAAGAAAATTACCACATAGCCTTTTGACTGTGCATATACATGTTTATACAAAGTGTGGATCGTTGCTTTTCTCTTTGGTAACTTTAGGTTGTAGTTGACAAGGAGCCCAGTTAAATAAATGTTTGATTTGGATTTCAAGGCCCACAGCCCCAGTTGCTGAATGCTTGATACAATATTTGATTTACAATGCAAAGGATTGGATTTTTATCTGTATTTGTATGGGGAAAGGCAATTTTTAAGTTACTGATAAAAGATAAAAAGACTTGGCTGATTAGCTGAGATCAGCTGTTAAGCAAACAAAGTTCACAAGCTGGCAGTTTTCTTATGTTCATCTTAATGAGATGGCACGTTCTGTTTAGCCCAGTATCCAGTGTCCCGTGATATAAAAGATTCCATTAGATTAATATGTTTTGTGCAGTTATACTGTATTCTTACACTCTGGTCATTGAACTTGCGCAGTTCTGGGAACAGAACAGTTCACGACTAGCTGGACATTCTAATCCTTTCCATGCACACACCTCAGCACTTGACAAAATTCTTGACAGACATCATCATTTGTCTGTAAGTCTTTATAAGTCTGTTAGAGATGTTTTTCAGTTTTTACAAAATCAAGGAGAGGCATCAAACAAAATCAAAACACTTTTGCAATTCTCTTAGAGAATGCCCCCTTCATGTGCCTGTATGTTTCCCTCTGGGTGGCACAGTCTCACACTCCACTCAATACTGCTGTCTTCATGGCGTTTTGTTGCAGCCGGGGGGGACAGATGAAGAGAGATAAATATAGAAAAAAAATGAAGAGTGACTAAGAAAACAAATGAAACAGAGTTCATGAAAATACAGAAACACAGTGGGTTAAGAAGGGACAGAACAGGACAAAGAGAGGGATACGCAGGGTGTGGTACTGCACGCCATGAATGTCTCAGCTGTCTTTTATATGTCACAACAGCTTATTTCTCTTGCTCCTCCAAAATCTTCTCTCCCTTTACAGTTTTGCTGATAAGGGTGGTGATTGGCACTGAGTTCAAGAAGGCAGCCTGAGAGTCCCTTTGCCCAGCAGGAACTGCAGGACACGGTCAACCAGCAGAGCGGCAACAAAGTCCACCACCAGTACCTGGGCGATGATCAATTTGAACTGCAAGGGAGTTAATAGTAGACAGGTTACCTGATTATCAGGGTACATGATTATCACAAGTCTATTACGTATAACATACTGTAATAGTCTCCTTTAGCATCAAATCCATTCCCTTACCTCAGGTTTTTAAACAGTAAACACTTTTCCCATCACTGTAAACATTATTCACACATTTTTTTTGCAAAGTTCTACTTGGGATGACCATGAGGGAAGCTGGACAGGGAGTGTAACCAAGCTTGATTTTCTTTATGGTTGCATCTCTTGCCCACACAGAGGTGATAAAAATGATACTTTGCATTGGTGTTATGTGCTATGCTGTAATGCATGTATATATGTACTCTTATAGTGCATGTATACACCGTTTCACTACTTGGAACTCTGTTCCCACTGTAGCTTGTTGCAAAATGATAATGGATATTTTTTTGCAGAACCATAAGGCAGCCACCTGCTGGAGGGAGGCAGCGATATGTACTGATGAGCAAGATACTGCAGTTGGCGGTATGGCTTGCAAATAATGCCATCTGGTGTCTTGAAATAAAGGATAAGAACATTTCTTCACTGTCTGCATTGTTTTAAATGTCTTTTCAGAGTGTGTTCGTGTAACGGCAATCAGTATGTCAGTGCCACAATGTTACATAGTTCAAAATAACATAAGTTCGCCTAAAATACTATTTTAGAAAAACAAAAAAACACCTTTTTGGTAGAAGTATGTTAAAATAATCCCTCTGTTGTATAGGAGGCAGACATTTTGTGTGTGTTTTTGACTGTCATTTTGAGAGTACTCCAGAGTACATTGAATGTCATTTTGAGAATGTTTGTGTAATTTCGAAAAAAATGAATGGCAAATTGTTTCTGATAATGTGCCTTAGGAATCACGGAAAACTGTAACACAAAACAGTAAAATAATTATGGCTCACCTCAGCTGGAATATCTACAAGAGCAAACTGATCATTGAATTCTGGTGAGGAACCAGTAAGGAGTCCCACAATCGCTAAACCTGAAATAACGATACTCCATAGTAGTGGTCGATTTTCGCTGAGAGACTCCATAAAGGGGTGACCCTATCAGACACAAACATGCATTAAGTCTCTTTCAGCATAAAGAATATAGAGAGATAATAATGAGATTAAGAGTAAGTACCTTGTAGTTAATAGCAAAGGTGGCCATCTGCATGGCCATGGACATTATATATACAGTGCTGTTAATTAGACTGGGTTCAAACTCTTTATACAGGTCTACAAACTGCTCCACTCTGCAAGAGAGAGGACAAATGAAATGTTATTATAATGCATGAATGTAATACTCTTAAAATAAATAGCAATCTTGTAGAGAAAAACTCCCTCTGTCTCTCTGTGATTTACCTGGGCGGACTTCTGCTTTGTGCCTCTCTGTATAGATACACCAGACTACAAAAGTGAACAGCAAACTGAAGCAGCACAGTCAACACTGTATAAAGATTGAAGATGTTTGGTAAGGGACGCTCCCGAGACAATGTTTTCAAGGGCTGTGTAAACAGGAGAGAAAAAAAAAAAGATTCTTAATTTCTTTGGTATCAAACAGACTAGACATGTCAGTAAAGATGATCCTGCTGCTACAATAAATCAGAAACATGGAGAGCCTTTTTTTTCTCAGAGAAATTCTCACCTTTGATCTAGAGATGAAGAGGAAGCATCCAGCCAGGAGCAGGCCCTGCAGAGTTGCCTGGAAATCACTAAACTTGACCCCCTCGAGGTAGAGTACAGACTGGCTGTAGGCCAGTACCAGGGCATTGAGTGCGAGAATCTTGAACATCTGGAGTGTTGTCACCAGAGTGCAACGGCCTTGCTTTATTACATGGCAGACTGTGGGAAAAGACAAAGCAACATGTTTCAGAAGTGGACAGCAACTTTGTTTGAATCTTTGCCAATTCTGTCAAGGGCAAAAGCTGAAATTACAAACATGCATTACTTACTGCACTGTATAGAGGAGAGTTTGGAGGTGAAAGGGGCTGCGATGGAGGCGTCACCCAGTTTCACTACTTGTACCTGATCTTCTTCAAGTTCTCGTAGGACTTGACTGATCCTCTCCTGTTATAGAATAAACCCTGATGTTTAGGCCAATGCAATATACCTCTATCATTTTAATAAAATGCACAATTATTGCTGGTTGAGCTATTTATTTATGGTTTTGTTAATGCTAGTAACACAACATGCTGCATTCAGTGGCCCTATAAATATGAATGACTTTCTGCTACCATACAAAGGGGGGACAAAAGAATCGAAGAACTGACATTATTGGTCAATTAGCTCCTTCCTGAAGAGACACACACCTTCTGTGCTGCAAGCTGCTCTTCTCTCTGAGCCATCACCCTCTGTCTGGCTCCCCTGGAGCTCAATTTGCCTCCTGAACTAACAGGTGGTAAAGGTCTGGATTCTGTCGTGGATGCCTCTTTCTCTCTCCCCCGTTTCCTTTTTTCAGGCATACGTTCAGGGGCATTGGCTAACAGAGCGACACCTAAGGAAATACAAAACTACAATCAATCCACACCGTTAAGGTCACACGGACCGACCAAGGCTACAAGTTCTACCGGCTGACAAACCTTACCTATGTGGGCGTGTTTGAGAGCTCCAACATCATTTGTACCATCGCCACACATCAATGTCACATAGCCTAGTCCCTTTAGACTGGTGATCACAAATTCCTAAATAGAAATACAGTATTCTTTTCAAAATCAAATGCATTGTTACATAGATCTGTCATGTCCAAAATACCAATTTCTCAGATTTCCCCTCTTTTAACAGCCACCAGAAATATGCCAGTCAGACAAATGAGTGGTGTTCCTACATCTTATTATATATTTATCTAACATCACTGTGACTGTAGTTTAGAAATCTCAACATAATGTCAGATTCTACATGTTTAATCAGTTATCTGTAGATGGTGGAAACACATTTCAGTGAGACCCAGACATTAAGTGTATGCTTTAAGACCTACCTTCTGTTTAGGACTGACACGAGCAAACACTCTTATGTGAGGCAAGAGGGTGTGAAGTAGCCGGGGTTCACAGCTCAGTCTGGCTAGCCCCTCCCCTGTTACACACAAGTCAAACTGATGCACCAAAGAAGGAATGGAGGGAGGGGGCAGTGGTATGTGCACACTGCCATCAATGGATTCCCAATGCCACCCATCTGGAAAACAAAATATCAGATACATAATTCTGCACTCTGTCTATGTCTTAGGTCAAAACACCTGGTGTTACAAGATTACATGGGGAAAAAAAACACTTGTTTGCCTTAACTACAGGCTATCTTTCTGTTTTCTACTGGCTTGTCTAAGGAATACATGTAATTCTGTAAAGTGTTGACTCCCCATACCCTGATCAAGATTTGGCTGCAATATGAGTGTGTGTTCTTTCTGGATGAAGTGGAGCTCTCTTGCTACATGACACGCTGTTAGAGGGTTGTCGCCTGTGATCATCACCACCTGAAAGCAGAGCAAGATGTATCATCCATCTTAAAACCCTGCTGTTTGGGCATGTGTGCACAATTGTGTGTTGTCAGCTTATTTACATGATGAGATGCTTCCTGGATCTCTCTGATGACAGCCTTGCTGTCACTCTTCAGGGGGCAGGAAACAACCATGAACCCAGCGAAATGCAAGTCACACTCCAGAGCATCACGACTCATCTCCCGCACCTATGTGAGCCAAAAATATCCACCTCTGTTTCAAACAACACCTAATACATCACAAGACTACCCAGTCACATTAGACAAACTCTGATAGTTCTGAGTAGGAACAAATAAGAACCTGCTGATGACTGAGGTGCCCCATCTCTTTGTAACCCAAGGCCAGCACTCTAGCTCCTTCCCGAGACATTTCTCTGTGGACTTCATCGTAAGTCGCTGGACATTCTGCAAACTGCACAGCCACATTAGAACACCAACAGATACACTTTATCAGTGTAGAAACCAGCAGAGTGTGTCTTAAGGATGGTTTACCATTGTTCTGAGTGTCTCTGGAGCTCCTTTGACGGTTGAGATATAGCAAAGCTCAGTGGAGCCCATTTTCTCATAGGAGGCCAGGACTGACATCCTCTTCAGAGCACTGGCAAAGTGGAAACGCTGGTGGATCTTAAGACCCTGGGTTTTGATACCTCGCGGAAACACTTTTTCATCTGGTCAAAGACAAGAGTTGATGAGGCACACAAATATGCATTGTGCTGTTACATGTAAAGTTGCCAAATGCATATGAGCTCTAATTTAAAAGTGGGATCAGTAACACATCATACACTATGTAACATCCACAATTAAAATACAAATGTTTCCCTGCATTTGACTGATATGGTGCACCTGGCAAGACTGTACTGCAACTAAGAAATGTGCAAATGTGACAGGAACATGTATGTTGCCAAAAAAAACATGAGCATATACCGTTTCTGACACCCATCTACTCCAGCCCTACACATTTAATGAAGGTTATATCCCTGTACCTTTAGTGAGGGTCCAGTCAGCAGCAGTCAGCATCGCTTTCTCCAGTGGATCTCCAACCAATTGTCCATCATCCAGAGTGACAAGCGAATGACAAGTGGCCACCACCCGATGCGTCTCAACTGGTATTTCAGATACAGGCATCACTTCCTTTCCTTCTCTGTCATAAAACACAAACATCACCCAATAGGCTCCACTGAGTGGAAATGTATGTACTGCTCACTCACATGTACGTTAATGTTATCTTTCAAGTAAAACACCAAGAACGGTGGGCAGGTTTTACCTCAGGCCTGCTACTCCTCGTACCACAAGACTGTCACTAGTCAGTGTTCCTGTTTTGTCAAAACAGCAAACCTCCACTTTTCCTGCAAATGGTATCCTGAAGGGCTCTGTACAGAATACATCTAAGAGTAGAAGCAGGAGGAGAAAGAAGAATGAATGACTGCTCTTGAGGGCTTTGCACTATAAGCTGCTTTTCCAGGTCTCTTAATATATATTCTAAATGTATGCAGGCCAGGAGCACACACAGACTTACAGAGTTTAGCCAGGGCAATAAGAGACGTGTTAACCGCCAAAGAAAGTTCGATAGGGAGTTCTGGTGGAACCACTGAAGTGAGGATTAGTGTGCACTCCAAAAACAGCTTGTAGCGGTTCCTAGTGACATCCTTGGTGCCTGAGGGGGTAATACCAACCACATAGACAGTATTTACTTATTACGTATGCCTTCACCTCAAGCTATTATTTTATCACTTGGACAATGATAATGTCCTTGTTGAATAAGAATTACATATTAATGAGCTGATGCTGTGTACCTCACCTTCTACCCAGACATAAACAGCTGCAGCAATGGCAAACACAAGGAGGAAGAGGATGAAGATGAAAGTCTCCAGGTTGTTTGCCGTGACTCGCTTCACACCAAATAGGATGGTCCGCAACAATTTACCCTGGAGGCAAGTTTGCACACAGGATCAGTGCACTTTCGCAGCTCACACTGTTCTACACTGACATGTTGTCAAAATTAGAAATACAATGCATGACAAGAAAAAGGGGAGTGTAGTAGTACAAAAACGATAAGCAACTCCCTCACCTGAGAAGTGTAAAATCCTGTTCTCAGTACATAGGCCACACAGCCATTATCTACAGCTGCATGGAAAGGAGAAGATTAATGAGCTTGCACCTTGTTCTCACAATGAAGATGGGTGACATACAGTACTGTGCAAAGGTTTTAGGCACTAAAAACCATCTGCTGCAGGACTCCTGGTTTTTCTTACCATTGAAAATAACCCTTCATGAACCCTAGTGGGCTCTTTATGGGGATTGTTGTCCTGCACGATGGGCTGCACAATGACTTTGTGATCGATCAGACACCTGATGGTTTAAAACATCTAAAATGCCTAATACGTCTGCACAGTACTGTATGTGCTATTGACCCTGGCTGTATAAGCTGTTGGTAATAGGTAAATAGAAATAAATTAGCACTAACGTTTAAGTCCTGCGCTGGCCTTTAAAGGGGGACTATGTTGGACCACTTTTGTTCCCCCAGAGATGACATGGAGTCTAGAGTCCGCCTGAAGGTCCAAGATTCGTGTGGGGTCCAAGTCCTCTATTGGCTCCTGCACAAGCCCGCAATTATTGTCAGCAGTTATTACAATATGCCACGTTAATCCTATACCATTTAGAATAACTGACTTGATACACTCTAAAGTTCACAGTCAAAGCTCTGCATAATGTTATCATATCATGTGTATATATTAGTGTGCCTGTAACCTTCATCTGGGGCACAGACTCTCCAGTCAGCATGGCCTCATCCACAATGCAACGTCCCCTGAGTAGCAGCACATCACATGGTACCAAGTTGTCCTGTGGTGAGCGCCCTTTGAAGGACAGAGTACACATATGAAACACTCACCAACTTTATAAATCTGATATTTGTGTAGGGAATAAAAGTGCTGATAGGACATGCACCTATTGAGACAATGTCACCAGGCACAAGTTCATCACTTGAAATAGGTCTCCACTTCCTGTTACGATATACCTGGCACAAAATACATGAAGTAAAGCATTAATAATTTAAAGACATCGTATAGTATAGTGTAGGCAGTGAGCTTTGTGACAAAATGTTTGTGTGTAACTTTAACATTTAATATTGTACATTAACATGATTAAGCCTACCTGGATCATGTAGGGCTTGTTTCCCATGCGGCGGATTTCCGACATATTCCTCATTTGCTGCTGGACCAGAGAGGCCTCGAACGCCACCAGCATGAACAGTGTGAAAACGCTGTAGTACCAGTACTCATCCAGACACCACAGCCCCACACAGAACACCTAATGATGGCAGAGCTTAGATGACTTCACATGGATGCAGACACTTTTACCAGGCTGACACTTTTGCAGTTTTACACTAGAACTAGTCAAATTATAAAGAAACATCCACTTATACACATACCTGGAAAACAAAAAAGGGAGCTGTGGCCCTCTCTTTAAAGAGCTCCAGGAAATCTGGCACCACCATCTCAGCACGATTGGTGCCATAGCATTTTTCTGCAGCTTTGAGTTCAGCCTCTTCCTGGTAGCCACGCCAAGACTGAAAGAAGCCCATTGGGTGGCTGATAGGGAATGCTATTGGAAGGAAACATTTCTTCTCTTTATGATCAAAAAGATAGCGGATCTTTTGAAACTCAAAAGACAGAATTCTCTCCCCATTATCATCCTGTTGGTCAGAACAAGAGAGAAAGAAAGACATTTTTATATTAGTATTTTCTTTTTTTTTGCAGGGAAAAAACAGTTTATACCTTTTAAAATTTGTGACAAATCACATTACTGACTACAGTGACTAAGCTTATGTAGATTTGAAATACCTAGTAAGATCAATAGACATGCTGCAGTCTAAGTCTAGTAGACAGAGAGGGTGAAATCTTGAACATGTTCTTAATTAAAACAACTTGAAGATTCATGAGAGTAAATCAGTGAACTGACCTGGTCCCTCTGTAGTGCTACTAGTTCAGCAGAACCATTGTTGGGGGTGGGTATGACCTTTGCCAGCGTAGCCTTATTTGGGTCTGGATCCTGTGTACAGAAATGAACAGGCAATTAATTCATACACTGTGAAAAGTCAGTGTTATTTTTGGTACAGCTGCGGATTTGTCCCTCTGAAATGGGACATACACTGACAATCAGTTACTTGATGAATATAAAGTCCAGACATCCCTCCATTTAGGGTCACAGAGATCTGCTGGAGCCTGTCCCAGCTCTCTTATGCATAAAGTCCAGGCATTAAAAAAATATATCTTTAACTATTTTATGTGACTGCAAAAACAATGTTCTCATTTAAACTGACAACACAAAGTCAGTACTAATACTAATGTTTATTTGAAACACTAATGCCATTTGGACATGACAGTTTCTGTTTCGCTGCTCCAGAGCATTCCCCATGTTCAGGTATGTGCTGTAGAGGTGACTTTCCGAAGCAAAACACATACCATTTTATAACATCCAGCAAATGTCCTCTGGCTTTATATTATAAATATTTGTGTAGAGTGAAAGAAAGTGACACAGATTTTCACATGATGCAGACACAGAAATTTTCCATTTATCTATAAAAACTTTTAACTTAGAGACCGTTTGATTATTGATGTGTTTGATATATTGACATCAGTCCTGTGGATATAGAGGCCATCCCTAAAACCCATTACCCAGGGTTCAACACCTGCCTGGCTACATACATCCCACCTGCTCCTGGGATCATGTCCTCCCTGACCTTTGACCTCTATGTTAAGTGGATTTGAGGGGAGGAGATAGGGGGCTCTGGCTACTTTATAGATAATGCAGTATTACTGCTATTAATGATGTTTACCTTGGAACAAGTTAGCCAGCAATGCGCATGCACGGACCAATAACCAGAGAGCGCTGTGAGGACGTGCACGATCCCGATAGCGGCCAGGGCCAGCAGGCCTGCCTCTGGATACTCGGAAGCACCGTAAACTCCTAACCACGCGTACAGCCAGGCCGGGTAGAGAACGACCAGAAACGGGAGGACGGTGCCGTGTAGCAGCCGAGGTCTCCGCCTGTAAAGCGTCACCGAGCTCACCAGCTCGTCGCCGGTGCCGCTGTCATGTTGGTTGTGGTTCATAGAGGGGGCCATTTGCAGCTCACCCGGTCCCTGGATCCCGTCTGCAGTCATACTCCCCTCTTTCTTGGCGTCGTCCATTTCACTTCGCTCTCTTCTATGGCCCCCTCTATCATCCACCACCACCCCGTCGTGCTGAAACCGGTAAAAAGGCAATCGTACACACGGAGTGGCGCTCAGTCCTGCTTTCGTTTACTAAACCGCTCGCTCTCTGACCGTGGCTTCCGCATACGTAAACACGCAGAGACACGTAATGTTCTCGTTGGCACAACGTGATTGAACCGCAAAGACTCAGCGTTATTATCGTCCACACAGGTAAATTGTATTGTTTAGGTTAAACTTTAGTAAATACGTGAATAAAAACGATTCATCTACAAAACAGAAACTGCAACCGACATTATAATGCTTTAACTGTGCGATTAAATAGCTGCCTCTTTAAAAAAAAAAGTCACGTCATTATAGGGGCGTGACCAAAGTAATTGATTGGCATAGCGCTGAACCAATAACATTAAATAACTATTGCACAATGCTGTATTTCCATCCAATGAGATATTGATGGGTGTGGATGTATGATCGCCGTACAGACATGGCTCCACATGGGAGACTGGTGGTGTAACCTTGGTTGACCAGCGTCCTCGTTTGAGACAAATCTAAAACAGCAACATGTAAGAATCTCAAATATAGCTCATATAAATATTACATTTGCCATCTAGTCTAGGTACAGGAGTACATGAATATAGACTGTAACTAACTGTGAATCAGACTCCATCCTCCACTTCTGCTTTATTATTTTTATCGTGAGTTATTGTTTCTGTTTGTTGTGGGAAGTAGGATTGTAGCAGGTTAACAATGTGTTTATCATTGGATTGTAACCACTGATTCATTTACATAAGTCTGTCACCTTTTAGGCAGGCTGCAATGGATATTACGGCCAGATATTGCCACAAAGAAATGGAGGCATATGGGTCGTGTGTGGCATCCAACCCATCAACATGGCAGCAAAAGTGTGATGAACTGAAGATGAAGGTTGCACATTGCACATCATCACAGTAAGGAGACAGAGTTGTGCATCCACTCCCAACCCTGTGACACTGACATCCAGCATATTAGTGTGTAACCCTTAACTTTGTTTTGATAGCCCAGTGATCCAGAAGATCAGACAGGACTGTTCTGCGGAGTTTGTGAAGTTTGAGAACTGCCTGAGAGAAAACCAGGATAAACCTGCCACCTGCTCACCGCATGTGGCTCGCTTCCTGGGCTGTGCAGAGACAGTGGACCTCAGTGGCATGGGTAAGCTCTTGCTGGAATTTGCCATACACAACTCAGGTTCACATATAAACATGCTGAAATATTCCAGATGTGCAGTGATAGCTTGGGCATCTTGAGAATTTGGATGCAAAAACAAAAATCTAATACTACTAATGTTTAACATATTAATATTTTTCCATTTTTATTTCAGCTACAAATTCAGTACCTCAACCATCGTAGCATTCAGACATCTTCCACACCTTCATATTATATCTGTCCTCGCTGCAGCTGAAATGGGCTGGTTTCACGTGCACCAGCCAGGTTACTGTATGTACAGTGACTGTCGGGATATGTTTACCTTTGTGTGATTTAATGTGAGTGTTTTTGTTCGACAGTAAGGTGCAGGGGCTTAATGCTACAGCACTGTGAGTTAGACTGACTATCATTCTTTTAGCCTTTTTGAAAATGTGTGCGTGAAAAAAATTACATTTATACTTACCTGTAAATGAGGATGCCTGGTTTATACTGAATTTTTTTGAAAGACATGTCATTAAAATTGTCATCCAACTTTTAGTGTGGGCAGTGGTGGCATAAAGCTAAAGGTAAATATAAGCAAGCTGGTGACCGTAAGGTTGGCAAATCAATCCCTGGACCAGCAGGATTTAATTTAAGTTCCTGCACCTCCTACTGTGAAGCTGCTCAGTGGCCAACAGGTCAGAACGTGGCATTACTGGGCAGCTTCCAGGTGTGAACGTGTGTAACCATGTGAATGTGATCCTGGTGTTCCTGTAAAAGAGAAGCTGGTGCTTGGTCAATAAATAAAGGTTGTTGTTGGTTGCTTATGTCTGGCCTTCACTGTCCTCACTCTCTCCAGGTCTGAGTCAGAGTTAGATATTAAACTGGAATGTTTCACTCCCACCACAAACTCTCCTGACTTCCCAATGACTGAGAATTAGGGAGTCTGGGAAGAAAGGAGACAGAGGAGGTTGTTCACCTCTAATCAGCAGGACTACTGAGAGAGATGAAGGGAGGATGTTGAGTTATGAGCCTTGTGACCATTAAGCGGAACAGACCAGTTCTGGTTCAATTGTTAAAACTCTGAAGGGGGTAATGGAGGGTGAAAGGATTGACTCTTTTCAAGTATAACATTTTCGGGTCATGCCAGATGAGCAAGCGATGAGAGTACCATTTGTCATATTTAGGACGAATAAGGCAAGTACACTTCAAAGATGAAACCCGAAGATTGTATTGAGGATACATTACATTCAAAGCACATTACTTGGCAGTCACTGAACAAAAAATAAGATAGGATTCACCTAATACCACACAAATAAGTTACATTCACAAAATATCACTGTAAAATACCATGAGCCAGTGATCAGAGTCAAACATAATGTCATGAAAGGATGTCACAAGCTGTAGCCAATCACAGGTACCTAAATGAAACAGGTATCACCCTAGTTGTATTTTATCCGCACCACATTGTAAGTCAGATCCTGATGCTCTCTGGAAACACTTGCTAAACAACTTCAGTTTAAAGGCTATTTCTTTAGACCTACTTTGTGACACATAAATATCATGCTACAGTTTAAACATTTGCTGATTATCACAGAAGAAGGTACAAAATATCTACCTAAGAACATCTAATTTGAGATGTTTGAGCAGGAAATTATTACAGAAATGTACTACAAGTAATTGCAACACAGTCATACTCACATTTACATTTGGAGTACATCATCATGTACCCAGTATCCTAGGTTTTGAGCATTATACATCTATTGGTTGTCATTTACTGCACTGCTTCTTAGAGATAATATTACAAAGGGAGAATTAAAGCAGTAACAACTTATACAACCCTGTTTCCACATAAGGCTCTTTAGAATACCCTGTTGTGTTGTCTAAATGTTAAAAATGTATTTTTTGGGCCCATATTATACCTGTCATACATCATTAAAAACTAAATGCTTTTTTGAAATTGGTGTTTTACATTGAGCATTTCTTCCTCTTTGCAATATACATTCTTGAAGTCACTGGGCAAATTAAATTATAATCCTATCCAGCAGAATATCCTGAGTATGACTCAGGTTACATAAACATACACACTAACCTGAGAGCAAAACTGTACTCCAAAGCATATACAGTATTGTATACGCTGCAGTCTTCCACACACAATAAATAATCACTAGTCCTGTCAAAAAAATTGTGTGATCTATTTTATTTCAGACCCTCAGCTGCTCCTAAATACATGAAACTTGATCAATGAATTTACTTTTAACAACCAATTATTGTCTGCATTTCATGATATACATATTAATATGTTTGATAAATGCTGTTTGTATTTCATTTTTTGTTTTTGTTGAAAAGTGCCATGAAATGCGTTTCATTGAACATTACATAAATATGAGAAATTGAGGTCCTTTAACATATCTTAGACATTTACAGGGTGTGTTTTTCCAGCATGAGATTCTTATCTAGGAAAGATGTGGAAATATTATGCAATTCGGTTGCCAAGTGATATTATAACTATGCCTGACTTTGATGGTTTCGGGCCTCTTACAAAAGCTCAGAAGTGTGTTTGGGTACAGGCTGTTTGATGGAGAGTGGTCCCACAGGCATGTTAATGAACAGACTCCATTAGCTGCATCTCTGAGGTGAAAGGTGGAATAGGAGGGGATAGGGTGAGAGTTTATAAAGGTCAGGAGGTGAAGTAGGAGTTCTGCATGGAGTAGAGACGGTCGATGGGGTTTCCCACTCTTCCTGACAGGAGACCGCCATCCCCTGTTGCTAAGAGGCAGTCGCCAAGGTGACCGAGGCTTCCATCGCTGTCCAGGTCGTGGAACACTGTCTCTGAGTCTGCAGTGAAAAAGAGCAAGAGTGTGTCTACAAGGCACCAATAAACTCAACAGTTTAAGAGAAGGTGGGACTGACTTGCTGAATGGCCCCATTATTTTTAATCAGCTGTTACAGTGGCAGGAGAAATGATGACAACATTCTCATTTTTAATGGGGCTATTTCTTTCACAGCTTTGACCTCCTGTCTTACCATAGGAGTGCAGCTGCTCATTGTTCAGCTGAGGAGGTGTCAACCCATGTCGAAATGGCTCTCCACCATAGATGTTGGGGTCCAGAGCGAGTAGCTGCTGACGTGGCAGAGAAGGATATCCCAGCATCCCATCCATGCCATGTGTACTAGAGCCATCTGTGAGAAGATGAAAACCCCTCATACCGTTACATAATTGATGCTTATTCTTGCTAATCTTGCATTGGCATGTTAAGCTCTTACCCTCGCTGTCGTCATTGCTCTGGCGGCCCCCTCTACTTGGTCCTCTCCTGGTTCCCCCCAGCTGCTCTTGTTCCTGCTGCTGCTGCTGCTGCTGTTGCTGTTGTCTTCGAGCTATCTTTTTCATCTGGAGCACAAAAACACACGCCACTGTTACAAACTTTCTATGTCTGACTGTCTTGGCACATGTGATAGTAGAAATTCTTGGCAAAATATGTCAAGTCTGACCTTGGCTCTCTGGTTTTGAAACCACACCTGCACAACTCGTACCGTCAGCCCAGTCTCAGCAGCCAGTGTCTCCCTCACCTGCAGGGAGATTTTGAAGACTGAAAAATGCATACAAGAACAATGTCTAAAGGAGTATTTTGTAGTCCAAGGGAGTATTTTCTGGCATACATTTCCAATGATAAGACAAGCTGGTCCACCCACCTTGCGGCAAGGCTTAGCAGACACTTCAAAGGAAGCCTTGAAAGCCCGCCGCTGCTGTGTGGTCAAGATGGTGCGTGGTCTTTTTGAACGCTTGTGCTCCTTCCCTTCATCACCACCCTTCCCTCCACCAGAGCCTCCTCCACCATCCTCATCCTCGCTTTTTACTGATACAAGGTAAGCAGACAATAAAATTATCTGGCCAGCACATGAGAAGCTAAATTCTTACTCTTCTTGAAATTAAAAGCAGAGAAGGAGTGTAAAGGAAACAGACAAGGAAGTATTTAGTTTGAGCACCTAAATTGCTGGTTAGAAGCTGCTCACTGCAGAGGAACGTGGTTATAATTAGCTGTGCCCAAAATATATACTTTATGAATAAATGTAAAAATGAATGTATGCAAATGTATGCAGAAAAGACAAGCAACGTTTGAATTGAATTGTGTTTGCTTCAGGCAAAGCAGCCTTTTAACAAACCTCCTATACCTGATTCAGTTGGTGTTGGACTGATAGCAGCCAGCATTTCCCTCTCCTTTTCATAATCCATGCGGCAGAGCAGCTGGCCTTCTTTCAGCACAAATTCATCACCTCTCTGTAGCCGGCGTTCACACTCACAGCAGCTAAAGCAGCCCAGGTGGTACACCTGGCCTAGCACACGCATGATCAGCTCTGAACGTCCAATCACTTGCAAGCAGGCGCTGCACTTCCTTACAAACAACCTGGAGACACACAGAGAGACACACATGCTGGCTTATAAGTCAAGGATACCTACATAAACTGTGGCAAGGGGTGCAGAAAAAGGTGAAGTAATTAAAGACTGATGCGCAGACCAAGGCGCTTTGACATATTTACCCTCAGCTCCAATGATTCTGGAGATTAGCATAGTCTCTTAATTAAAGGTCATATAAACATTACCCAACTCACAGAGCAACAAAGTGAACATCTGTTGAGAGGAATTACAGTATTCACTAGTAATATATTGTGTTTTCTTTCTCCTTCATGACAGTAGATGGCAGTAGTTAGCTTATGATACGAGAGCTGCAGTGGTGAGACTCCCTTTTAATTCCTTAAATGTTGAGATCTGCCTGGTGGATTAAACTTCAGATCTATCCATATATCACCCACAATCTTGAAGGACTGATAAAACATTATGAAAAAAGCCTAACACAGTCTTTCTCAGGTTTTCTATTGCTTTTCTCCATGACCACTTTCCTTCTTTTGTCCAATGAGCTCTCCTCCTGTGAGATGTTATAGCCCTTAAATTTCTGTCCTATCTCACCATCTCTTCACATCCTTATTTCCATTCACAATACCATTCACAAGTCTGTGCCATTAAATTCCTCTCAAATCCCTGCTCTCGCACTTGGTTTCCTCCCCCTCCCTCCCTAGTATTTTCTGCCAGCATTCCCAGTTCTCCCTCATGCCCTCCCAGCCTGCCTCCCCAGTTCACTGAAACTAATAAAGACAGGATTAATTAGATTGTTGTTTAAACAGTGCGATGGCCAGACAGACGCTGTAAACTCATAACCAGGGATTGAGGATAGCATGGGGTTAATCTCTCTCCTCTCACTTATGCACACTAAAACACACATACACACAGAAACATAGACGCTCACACACGCACATACACGCACACGCACATGCATGCACACACACAGTTGCACAAACCCATCAAGTTTCAGTATACCTAGGCTGATACTGCTTACCCACATTTACAGGTCCATCGCCCCTCATCATGTTGATGATGCAACGCACCTATATGCAGAAAATTGATGTGCTGTCTAAGAATATCACTTCAACAAGAAGAGTTATCAATCAGCCAGGGGATATGTGTAAAAAAGAGAAAGGTCAACAGATCTAGAAATAGCACCAGAACAAAACACAAACCTGGATCAGAAGGAAGGGTACAGGGGGAGGAAGGGATGAAGGCAGAAGTGTTGAAGCTCCCTGACTGAGTGATAGGAAGGTGTTGCTGCCCAAATCTGGAGTGTAAAGAAGGAGCCAGGTCTGCACATTAAAGCTCCTAATCTGTGATTCTGTCCCAAACGCAGCTGCCACAGCTAATCTTTCTCAATCCATTTGCCAAACGCTTCTCCAAATTCCCCAAATGACAGTGTCACTAACTTAACATCATAACGGAAACACAAGTGTTCCTGTTAGCAGCCCTACACAGATCTATTGGGGCAGGACCTTGTGATTCACTAAATATTGCTTAACCTATTTTCCTGTAGAAAAATTGCTTTGCATCGTAGAAAAATGCTTCTATAGTAAAATATCTACAAGACCATAATATCTGGCATCTAACACATAACGACTGTCACCCTGCTCTGTGTAGCCTCACTCCCTCACAACACAGACCTCAACAACCTAAATGCTTCTTTTCACTGTGAACAAAACACAACAAAACAGAATTATCACTGGATTGTTTGACATAAGACTGATGATGTTGCATGTTAAGTCCCACACTCCCTAATCGGGGTGTACACAGCACGGTAGGAATTTACTCAACATGGCAAATGAAGGAAACTTGGGGCAACTGCCACAGAGGGGGGTCTGTAAGTAGATCAGTCTAATCCCTCTAATAGAAGTATCATTCACGCTGTCCCTGACTAGGGTGTAGCTTCCAGTAAATCACTATGGACATAATAGCATAAGAGCAGCCACACAAACAAGGTAAATTTAGCTTCCACATCAAATTTATAAAATCTTGTACAGACACTCAGTTTTTCATGCTTGGGTATGAGTATAAGTAACTTTTCCAGTTTATCAGAAAACTTTCATGCTGTATATTTTTGTTTTTATAGGGTTTTTACTCATCAAACAGAAGAGCCCCAAATCTAAAATGATGCTCTTCCTATTTCCAGTTGCCACTTCAATCAAAGATGTTTGTGTGATTTTATCTTTTGTTAACAAAATACTAGACATGATCAAACTGCAAATAATGACTTGGATTACATTACTGAACTGCAACATTACTGAAACATGATATTGAATGTTAACAATCTTTGTACTTAGATCAGTTCCCATAACAAACAAAGTTGTTTTTTTTTCTTGCATTTGAATTTCTCTTCTGAAAAAAGTTGCAGATATAGTAAAGACCAGCTGTGCACAAATCCGTCAGAAAAGATGTTTTGAAGAGGACTGTCTTGGACTTAGATGGCTTTCCCTTAATGAAGTGATGTAATATTCTTGATATATAAACGATTACAAAGAATATCGGCATAAGTGCGGACAGAAGATGAGAGAGAACAGTCAACACTGAGAGCTTCTGATCTACAAAACCTCAGGAACCTTGGCTGCGGAGAACTTCATGTTTAGTGTCATGGATTTCAGAAGGGTTAGGGGGCACGACTAATTATAAGCTCACTGATTATGAGATCAAATGTAGAGAGGCACAAAAGGTGATGTATTGTAAGTACTGGGTGGCTATAATCATCTCCTTCCCTCTTGCTTTATTGTAGATCCTAGGCATACAAACAGAATAACAGAATCGTGTCATCTCCCTAAGCTGTGTCATGTGGCATTGTTTTGCCTGTGAGCTCTGACAAGCACAACATTGTCTGGACCGCAACACAATCATTCCATAAATATGTATGTGTCTCAGAGCGATTACAGTGGTTGTGCTTGGATTCATAATTGATGAATATTTATACAGGTATGGGTTTGCTTATATTAACTCTAGGTTTGGATCAGTTCTATGCAAGAGAACTCAGAAGAACCTTATTGTGACAGGTTTAAACTTCACTCTAAAACTCTGCTTCATCAAAGATTTTCCTCACTGCAACGCCTAAACTATAGTTTAACATGAATTTCTGCGTCTAAACAGAAAACTTGCAATTCCCACTGTCATTATGTTTTCAGAATGACCATAGTGTGGGACACAAATGGCTGAAAATGAATGTGCATCCAAGGATTCGTGTGATAGTTGCAAAAAGAACAAATGATATGCAACAATCTTACTTTTAAGTTGTATTCTGTTTAGTATCCATTTCGTAGATACGTGTGTGTGGATGTGTGTGCGCACTTTTGGCGGATATTGCTCTCTGAAGCAAAATGGCTCAGAGCCAGGGTTCAGTAATCACATCATCTCCTTTTATTAAATCTCCCTGCACTGCTTCTGTGTTATTAAAATCTCCCAGCATTCCCCACGATACTCGCTACCCCTGCCACCACTCACTCACACTCACACATGTATAGACACACACACACACACACACACACACACACACACACACACACATATATATATATATATATATATATATAGAAAGAGAGAGAGAGAGAGAGAGAGAGATACATAGACAGTCAAACACACACACACCTACACACACACTAGTATATATGCAGTCACACATAAACACAAATATGCACAGTTTGTGTAAACACAGATAAGGTGCCTGCGTACAAACATCAATAAAACACAGACAGATGCTGTCATTTGTGCACCGTATCATCCATGCATCAATAAAATAACATCATAAACAGTCCTCTTGCTCACTGAAGCTCTCCAAAATTTGTAAGAGCTATGTAATAGTTGTACTCTAATTATCATAAGGGCCTACAGAGTATGGATTACATTTTAAAGGCATTTCTGCACAAGCGCTCAGCCAATCTCACTGTTATACAGTTACATGTCATGGCTCTCACGATGAATCACTCACTGTGGTAACAAGACCACCTCTAGATGAGAGAAGTCCTGATGCTTGTAATATTCATGTCCTAATGCAATGTAACTGTGCAAAGTAACAACTAAAACCCAGCATGACGTCCATGCTGTATGTGTCTCTGGGTGGGTTCACACTACACCTGATGCTACCAAGAATGAATGCTATGTGTGAGGATATAGATGTGTGTTTGTGTGCGCGAGTGAGTGGGCGTGTGTGTTAGTTTAGATAAAACAGTTAATCCCCAGGCCACCAGAACGCAATATCCTGTCTGCCCGTTTCTCATTTCCTGTCTGTCTCTGGCGGAGCGGGAAGCAGCAGGGAGGGGGCGGTGGGGGACAGCGGGACCCGTTGCCCCAGAAACAGGAGATACA
This sequence comes from Mastacembelus armatus, assembly GCF_900324485.2. NCBI lineage: Eukaryota > Metazoa > Chordata > Actinopteri > Synbranchiformes > Mastacembelidae > Mastacembelus > Mastacembelus armatus. The sequence continues at coordinate 13,496,750 of NC_046640.1, forward strand.
GCCGGTCGATTTGAGAAAAGTCTACGCCGATCTCTCTATCTCTCCCTCTCTGGTGCGACCCCCTATTCTCTCTCTCTTTTTTCCTCTCCCTCTCTGCTTTTATTATCTCAGATTTAATAAAGCCGAGGCGAGCAGCTTGTTCTGCCATGAAACATTTATTAGCTGTCTGTTGTAAAATTGTTGTGGGGGAGGAAAGATGATGGGGTCTCATCTCACATTATTCAAAAACAGTGGCAATATCACCCCCACCTCCCCATCCCCACCCCCCATCATACACACACACCCAGACAAAATCTGCCCCTTCCTGTGGCTGTTCCCTTCCTAAAACTCTTGTCGTCTTTACCTTCTTTATCTCATTTTGAACCTTTCTCCATCACTAGGATTTTTCCCTAATGTTCTGTCATTTATATCATAAAATATGATTGTTCTTCTACAGCGAACCATCAAAGCACAATAACTCCCCATCCCCACTTTTCTTTACCCTGACACACATCCAGCCATCATCTGTTGAGCTGCAGATCCAGCTAACGTAAATCTCCTGGCTGAGGGGCATTTTTTGAATGTTTCAGCACCACATGCATGTATTTTATGTAGCCTCTCACTGGGATGTAAATATACTGTTTTTTTTTTTGCTATCACACACTAAACCAGGTTGAACCGCAAACTTTCCTTGCTCTTGTACACTCTTATGATTCTGTCTCTGAAAAAACACACTGGTGTTGATTTTTAGAAAGTAATATCCCTTCAAAATGTAATTTTTATATCTGCGAGCACCATGTACAAAATTCTATCTTTCATCTTCTCCCCAGTCTCAGAGATAAACATCTCAAAACCTGAACAAATAAACTCAAAATTACCTGCGTGAATACAGACCACAACACGTAAGCAAAAAAAATTAGTATTTTTTTTTTTGTAATATTTTTTTAGAATATCTTTGAAATGGTAATAGTTTCAGTATTCAGGCTTCTTTTATTAAAAGTCATCTATGGATTTTCCAGTGAAGAGTTAAGGTGCTAACTGATAGGAATAAGGGTTTATTGTGTCACAGACATGTCATTGCATAATTCTCTCTAATAGTATTTCCCTGCAGCCCAGTTTCAGACCTGTCATCACAAGACAGCCACTGAATGCAGGGTAATTAGCACTTTACACAATCATCCTTCCCACCTCCTCCTTCTATTCCGATCCCGAGACACAAAGAGGCGCTGGGGGGGCGATTAAGAGAAAACAAGGGATAAACGGGGAGATAAACTGTTTGCTGTCATCGCTGCTATCAATCTCAACGAAAGGAAATGAGGTTTGGAATAGAGAAATATTATTACAAAGCAGACAGTGATGAACGAGGTAACAGATAGAGAGACAGGAAGAGTGGGGGTATGGAGGGGAGAAGACGGGTAGATGAAGGAGCATCCTCAGTCTTTGTGTTTTAAAGCAACACATAAAAGCACTGTAACCTGAGAGAATACTCTGTCAGGCCGTTAACCTTAGACTCCCATAAAGCTACCCAGTCAACCGTGGGCAGTATCATAACTTTGGCGATGGGGTCTACCTCTCTCCATCTGTAGTGAGAGGGTTTGTAAACCTAGATGTAGTCTTAGTACCCTCCACCCCACAGAGAAAGGTATTAAACCCAAGGTTTAGTGAATATCCACCCTGGTGACCTGTTTTTCACAGGACTGAAGCTGCCTTTATGGAGCTTACAAGGGAGCATGCAGGCTCAGCACCCTCAGACTACCCCTTCACCCTGTATGGACTCACCACCATTGACCAGGGAACACTGGAGTTATACTGCTCAGTTTGGCAAGGAACCACAATGTCAAGCCAGTTTGCAAAAAACAAAAACTTTGTAAGAAATGTAGACTACATGAGGATGCACATAACTTTAATTTATAGCAAAATTCCATCTCAGTTAGATCTCAAGAAAATGCTCATACTTTGTGGAGTAGTAAACTATTTCTTATCCAAATTAGCATTGCCCGTTCTTGGCAGCAAACTAGAACCTAAAAACATCCTGATGGGAATATAAAATGTGGGAGGAAGTCTTTTCTCAAAATTATTCTAAAGCCTCATGCTGAACATCTGGTCTAAAACAGGACGGCGTTCCAAAGAGTTTCTCGAGGTTTCAAAACAAATATAAATCCACAAGATGCACTTGAGTTTATTGTGTCTAAATCCCCTTATTTCCATAACAGATTGAGACCAGGGGAACTCAAAACTGAAGGCATACCGCCTGTTTTACTTAAATATATAATGAGTGGCAGTAGGTTGAACATTTATTTACTACCAGAAGTTTCAGGTATTGAACTTGGTCACAAGTCACAAAGGAAAAATATATTTCATACATTTCTATTGTTTGGTTGAATTTATTCCCTGATATAATGAAACCTCAAATTGGCTCTTTGAGCATTGGTGGGATTGATTTAGAATAACAAATATCCTTTAAAATGATTAAACTTGCGAATAAAATTTGGCTACATGTTATTCTGGATTAATCAGGTGAAGGGTTGGGTCATATTTCAAAAAATATTTTTTTTTCTCCTCATTTGAACTAAAACTACTTTTTATTTTTTCACTTCCTTAACTTTGTTTTTCACCAAAACTCATTTTGCATTTCTTTAGATTTCACCATTGTATTTTAGGAATATTAAAAAATGGAAAACAAGCATCTGCAAAGAGATGAGCAGGGGAACAGAAATGTACAGTGCGGGTCGCTGCTTATGCTGAGAAAGGGTCAGGGAGGAGAAGTCCGCCTGTCTTTGTGTGCTGGGTGATGTAATCAAAGCAAAGGATGAACTAAGATTATTTGGACAAGCCAGAGATACTGCATGACAGGTACATGGAAACCGGCCCAGTATGAGCTGAAAAGCCTGCAATATGCTGTTTTTCTATGCATCTTCCGTCCGCACATTTTTCAAAAGTAATTTAATAATTTAATACCTGACGTGCAAATAAAGCTCATATTAACATATGCGGATATCAGACAACTTATCTGCTGCTCAGAAGCAACTGGAACATAAACTAGCATCAGCAATCAGCATTCCCTAAAATTCTTATGCAATGTCCAAATTCTTGAGCATGGTTGTTACAATGCACACACCTGCTCGAGATGGGAGGGAAGAGTGTGTAGTGTAAGGAGCTGATGGAGAGACTGCAGGGAAAACAAGGAGACATTGTTGCTGATCTGCTGAAGGTCACAGGCGGGACTGTGTGCCAAGTCTGGCACCGACTCACACAACAAGGCAACTATCCATATGCAATGTATAGGAGACTAAATCAACACCATAGTGAATGAGCCACTGATTATTAATTTGGATCTGCAATTACAGTCATTACACGAGGAAAGCAAATATGCTTATTCATTCCATCACTGAAAATGAACCCAGTGCTTCATTTGTGATAAGCTATTGCCTCCGTGTTTCCCATTCATTTTTCCAGATAAACGTCTCACAGTGGGACTTTCATCAGCCAGTTCCTCTCTCTTTCATTCTCTCTCTATCTCCGGCTTTCGCGTTCTCTCTCCTCCAGATGTCAGCTACAGTGGGAGAGTCTGTGCTGCTGGATGCCGTCTGACACTTTTCAAAACAATGATAACAAGCCGCAGGCTCGTCCTTCAGCCGTCTACCCCTGCAGCTCCCACTGCTGGCTCACCCCCTGACCACAGCACACACCTAACAACTGACACACACACTCATGGAGGGCAGCCTCAAAAAAAAAAGCCATATAGTTAGGTCACCAAGCAAAAGGCGTGTAAAAGCAGGATTAAGTGCTATTAATTCAAATGAAATAGGGATCATAAACACTATGGAAATGGTCCCATAAGAGAAACACTTGCCAATTGAGAGACTCAAAATCTCTGACAGTCAACTGCAAATAACACTAATAATAAAATATTAGCTGGAGGGAAAGGAAGCTCCTAAGTGTGTTTAATAATATGACCACCATAGCATTATATATCTGTGTCTCTCATTCAGCATTCTCACATTTATTTTTAATGTTTTGTGTTGAAGTAAAATGTGGAAATTCTAAACTTTTTTACTTCAGGCTGACGTATTCAGACTGACACACTGACAGACCTGCAATGACAGACCTGTGGAGTCAAACATGAATTGTCATCATTAGAGCACTAATATTGCTTCATTTCTATTTTTTAGTTGATATTATATTTGCTATGTATTTGTCTTAACTAAAGACACATTGAATAGAATGGTTAATAATACATATAATCTTTCATGCAATGCTACAACTGAGGGTCATTTGAAACACTGCAAATATTTTACCTTTTAGAAATCTACAATTAATGTTCTCAGTCAAGATATTATGCTTTTTTTGGTTAAATGCCAGAAATGTTCACAGGATTATGTCCTGATTTCTGCTTTTGCTTGCTTGCAAAACGTAACAAGTCTATTGATCACTCAGTCCAAAACCACGCAGGTTGGATTAATTGGAGACTAAATTGTCCGCAGGGGCTTGTCTGTCTCTGTCCGGACTGTACCCGTGACCCCGCCTCTCAGGGGTAAACCCCGCCCCTGAAAACCTCAGTCTTAGACCCTATAGATAAATTCATATATAGATCAATGGATCTATATCACTTTCTAACATGAGACTGAAACAAACTGGTCAACTGCAAATCACAACTGTGACCTTAACTTATTCCTCTGATGAGAAAAGGCTGAGATGTGTGTGTTTACAGCAGAAACCCTTCTTCCCTGCAGACAACACTTTGTGCCAGATTTGGGAGGTAAATAGTTCATGAGCTGCAGTACACAGTCTATGTGCAATACTGACCGTTTGCGTCATATTGTTTCCAACAACACGCTTCTTTGCACATTAAGGTTTTAACTTCAGCTCGAGCCTAGAAAGATTGCATCTGGGAAGTAAAAATGATGGCAGCTTTGGTTCTGCTTGAAGCTCGTGCATTTTTTTCTAAGGCTCTAAGGAAAATGGTGTCGACCTGTTGGGTTCGAGTCCAGGGTTTTCTTTCGACCCTTCCAACGACAGAGAAACATGCTCTTACTTTTCATAGTCGTGCTTGCAGTACAGCAGGCGGTCCCTGCAGTAACAGGTCCCGGTGAGCGCGCTCAGACACACGGCGCACTTGACGCAGGTCTCGTGCCAGGAGCGCTCGTTCACGCGCAGCAGGAAGCGGTCGGCGATGGGAGATTCACAACCTGCACACACCTCGCCCCCTCCCCTGTACTCCGGACCTAGGGGGGAGAACAGAGACAAGGCCGGAGCCCAAAATCTAAAACACTGAGGTCATGAATCTGTCTGCCTTATTTTTAAAGCTTCAATTCAATTATATCTCCTTTCAAATTTGCACCCACATCGTGGTTCACTGCCATTTTTAATAATATAACACACATATGTGCGCTATCATTTTACATTACCAGATATATCATAAATGCTGTACGAAAAAAATCTCCAAATAAAAACAGTCCCTAGAATATTATTTATTGTTTTTAGATATTAGTGGTTTACTGTATTCTTAAAATCATATTCCTTTGTTTTTTTATGTTATATTACTATTATTACATTATCTTTTAAATTCTCTAATACCAAATATATGGACTTTATTTATATAGCTAGAATAAACGAGAAAGGGATCTTTTGCATTTGACATTTTTTTGTCAACTTGCTCCTCTAATCTAATTCATCATAATATTTGGCCGCTGACAGTGAAGAGGTAGAAACGTTATTTATTTATAGGTTAGATTTATACACACAAAAAGTTCCTATTTTTATATTCGGGATTCAAGTGTACAGATTTGTACAGTAAACTTTTTTCTTTTATTCCTAAGGTTCATTACGTTTCGTGATAATATATTTTTTTTCCTAATAGGGTGTTCAGTGTTTTATCGAGACTTGATTTCGTCTCGGCCTTGTGCAACAAATTGTCACTCACACTCACCAAAAGGCGTAGAGGAGGGAGGCTGCTGCAGACAGGACTGCTGGCTCTCCTCTGTTTTCATCCCTTCTCTCCTTCCCTCAGTGTGGTCGCTGAGAGGAAAGATAAAAACGCGTCATTTCATTCGGAGAAAAACTGGAGTATGAGGCAACTAGTAGGACACAATATACAGACGCTGCAGGAACATAACCGTCTCTTAAGAAAACACACAGGGACCACATTGTTACATATGTAAAGGAGACATAATCCTTAATCCATATCTGATCAGAAGTCAGATAGGAAATAGAGGCATTTCGAACACGAAGACACAGAATCTGAATTTACCTTTTAGCAGCAGAAATAACAATAAAAAAGCACAAAATTTCTGAAAAAAAGGTTTAAATAAATATCAGTATTAAAGTTTCAGCCTGTTATGTAAAGCTTTTTTTTTTGTTAAAATCAGTTCAGGCTTCTAAATCTAATGAGCTGCTATTTTAAATTTTAATTTCACCCTTTAACTCAGGAAACATAATAAAACATAAAAGAATAAACACATTGGAAAACACTGAAATTGTGAAAATGCCAATATTACCTAGGCTTATTTACCTACCATTTGTGCTTTAAGCTTCAAGGTATAGCCCATTTTATTTATTTACATTTTATTACATACATTATTAAAATACATTGGATTAAATAATTGAATTAAAGGCCTATACATTCCAGTTATTCTAAATTATAGGTCACAACTATTAACATAAAGCATAACAGAACATGGCTGGCATTATTTTATATCCTACAAAATTAATTTAAAAATCCAGGGAAAAAATTACTAACTTTAAATACAAGGATGAAAACTAATTTTAATTTTTCAATCAGACACCTTAGATGTGCAGCCTAGATTTTTTGCAGTGGCCTTATCAGACTTTGTAGAGTTTTCTAGTTCTCACCACATTAATGTCATAAAACAAAAAAGAGCACAGTCTATATTAAAATTCAACAATACATTTTGATCTTTTTGACTCTGGTATTTTTAATAAATGCTGGTTTTACAATTCCATTCCGGAGGCCTTCAGGGCACGTTTGTAAAATACAGCAAATCTAAAACGGGTTACTGAATTTTGGGTGAATACTGCATTGCCATAGAAAATGATGGAATCAAATAAAACAAATAAATTATGTAAATACAACTAATCTGATTTGGCATTTTCCCTAATAGCGGGTTGAATAAATTACTGACACACTTATGCAATGCATCGATGACTACACATTGACAACTGCCTGATATATTCCAATTAACTTTCATTCAAGGTTTCCCGAAGCTACATTTGAAAGAATCATCATCACTGTCATATGAGGATCAATATGATCAATAAATTCTAGACGTCAAAGCGCTGGGACTTTCATTTAAAGAAACAGTAAGAAGGTTATCTCGGCTTGAATTACAATAAGAATACCATTATATTTACTTTAAAAGCTGTTCGAGGCCAGAATTATGTTCGTGCCATTAAAAGTTGAATTATTTCAACTCGTGATGAGACATTATTCACTATGTCGCTGTCCTAAGCAACGTGTTTGACACTGACCCATGTTAAACCCCCAGAACACGCCAAATAACATCAGACCTAAACGAGCGGGGCCGCGGGGATAAGCAGCACATATCAATTCAAACAACACTGTTATCTGGCAATCACAAGTGCGCCTTCACTGACAACCTGCTCCTGAGTTGCGGAGTCCTACCTTGAGGTGAAACACACTCCTCCTGAAATCTCGGTCGGCAACATGAAAACGTGGGCAAACTTTCGGGCCAGTAAATGAACATGCGCGTTTTACAGATTGTTCACCTGCACTTCACAGTCCGGAGCGCATGGTGCCTGCGGTAAAAATCCAAAACCATGATGACTCGAACTATTGTCTATTGTCTCTCCTGTTTTCTCCGCCAGCCGTGTGTGCGCTCCGAGTTGTTCCGTGCGTGAAAAGGCACAGAGGGAGGAGATGGACAGACAGGGAGGGAGGGAGGAAGGTGCGGAAGATGATAGAGGAAGATGAGCGATGATGCAGCCTATTGATAACTCATAGGGGGATGATCTTTTGCATTTGCTACTCAGTGTTAGGAGAAGACTCTGAAGGGCACAGTATCTATGCGAAAAGTCTTGGCAATGAGACATGAGCCCCCCTCAATATGGAAAACGATATAATGTGGCGTTAATTGTTTGACTCCGCTGAAATATGACGAAAAGAACAAAGGCAAAAGAAAAAGAGCAGTTACAGTGAAGCACAATTTCGTCAGAAAATGTTGTCTCACTTTATGTCATCAGTAGAGCTAAAGAGACTCAGGGAGGAAAAAAAGGCCGTTGTAGGATGTAGTGGGAAAAGTGACGTCTCCAAAACAATGTGCTTGTCTGTTAGAAATAAATGTTTATTTCCTCTCTACCGTCGTGCCTGACATGTCTCCCTCTCACAATGAGAGAAGAGCGCCCCCTCGTGTTGAACCAGGTAAGTTGCAGTAAACTAAAAAAAAAAAAAAAAAAAAACCTCTCAGTGTTAAAATGACTATGACACATAACGAGGGCACATGTACTACAACATTTTCCATCTGGAGCCTATAAAACATGGAAATAGAACAAAAGGCTAACAAAATCATCTTAAAAATACAACACTTGATGGCATTTAGAATTAGGAGATTTTCATTATAGTTTGGGACAAAACCAAGAAGTGTAGTTTGTGTCTACTCCCAGACAAACTGCTATCTATGTTCAAACGCCCTAGAAATATTGAAAACATATTGATAAATAAAGGAACCGCTCTGGTCCCTGTAGGTGTTAGACAGCTGAATGGTCAACAGATTGACAACTTAAAGAGGATTAGTGGTGATAAGTCTGTGGTGTCAAGCGTCAGGCTTGAACTTTTCACCTTTGTTTCTTGAAAGAGTCGCTCAAATGTGAGTTTGAAACACTAAACCTTTTGGTAATTGAACTGTATAAGACTTCACCTTTGTCTGAAATGTTTTGTGTGTGGATGCATATATACGTAGATATAAAGGGTCTCCAGTGTGTGTGTGTGAAAGTATCCTAGTGAATTATGTGGAGATTTCAGACAAAGAGCTGTTCATCCTTCCCTGAGTGGCTGCGTCTCAGCTTCAGACCAGACAGGATCTTCTGGGCTGGAGGGGTCAGGTTGTGCTCAACAGGGGGTGTATTTGGGGACTGACACAGAGCCTGACTCTGTCCATCAATCTGTCTGGTACTGGTCAGATTTATGTTCTGATCAGCCTGACATCCAGCCGCCTCCTCCTTAGAGGACTTCTGTGTTGTACCAGATGTTTTTGCAGTTGCATGTGAAGCAAATGTTGAGTCCAATCCCAACATATACTGCACAACCTCACGGGGGCTTAGTGGGACACCCATTTTACCCTCTGTGGCAAAGATGGCCTGGTGGGGCTGATTTTCATAGTGGTCATCTAGGTTTTTGGAAAGTCTCTGTGTCCCTGGCTCTGGAGAGGAGCTGCGGCTGCTGTCAGCACTCCCTGGATCGCCCCTCACTGGAGCTGCAGGCTGTCCAGCTGAACGACCCGGGGTGGAGAGTCGGTTCGCTGCGTTATGATGGCGGTGATACTTCACAGGCCGTCTGGTGAAATGATAGTGTGCCTGAGTCCCCATATCAGAGTCAAGTTCTCCCTGCAGCTCACCCAGCGGATCACTTGATGCCCCTCTTATAGCCAGGACTGGAACAGATGAGGGAGAACAAGCATGCAATACATTAGAGTAATACAGACACAGGTTATTGATTTCAATAAGATCTACAGAGCGTAATGTAACTTGCACTAATATAAAAGTGATTAAAATAAATGTGAAACAAATTCTATTATTCTGCATTTGAGGTTGATGGATTCATGTGTTTGATTGTAGTTTGAAGCCTTTATAGTGCATTATGCTGAAGCCACAAAGCAGAGAACACTTCAGACATCAGCAAGAGTAAAGCAAGCAAAGAAGAAACGGACAGGATCAGATCTCCAGGGTAGCAAAACAAACCACAGAATTTATTTTACAAACATATTTTGCAAGTTTGTAGATAAAATCTCACCAGGACTCAAAAATTACACCAATATTACTAACAAAAGTGTAATCACATAATCAACATGGTGGTTATCAGTTGCTAGTTCCACTAACAATATTTCCAACAGCAGCTAAGCAACCTGAATCATGCAAGTTTACAGATGAATGTAACTGCATGGTGTCAGCAGAAAAAATGGAAGGAAGTTTCACCTCTAAAAATAACGAGATAAAAAACAAGAACTGCAACAGACTGGTGACGCACTACATACACACTAACTGCATGTTAAAACTGTAAGATGTGAAAAACAAAGTACCTGCAGCATCTGATCTGGCATGATTAATTAAAACCCCAGCAGCAAAATGACATACTGGAACTATGACTCAACAGCTAAAAACCCTGACATATATAAACCACAAATGACATCGACACTATAGATGAAACTCTATCATTATCTTGTTCTAGTCAGGAGTCAGAGGTAACTGCACTATCATTATGTCCCCCTACCTGCTCTCTCTTCAGGGCTGAGCTGGTCTTCTGCCTCATTGGATGAAGACTTGTCAGATATATAACCCTCGCTTGACTCTCTCTTGATTGTTCGACTCTGTTGGAATGACACAAGTAGAGTGGTGGATTCCTGCAAGTGCTTACAGACCACGTCCAACCCTGAGATACTGGAGCACTACAGCGTGATGTTTTTTTTGTTTGTTTTTTTGGGGGGGAGGGGGGTGAATAACTGTTTGAGATGAACCTGATCATTTTTTATTAGTTCCAAATGTAAACCCTGCCTAGGACATGTTGGACTAAATACCCTCTTTTTTTAATGTTGCTGAGGGTCAGGTAACTTTACTTTTGTGCCTCTGTGCCATCTGGTACAACCATGGTAAACGGATTCCATGTGGTAAACTCTATACATCTTTAGGTGAAGAATAGTTGTATTTAGTAGAAGAAAGCAAGGGAGGTCGGAGTGCATGCAGGCAGAGCAGTAGAAAGGCAGCAGCTGTCCTAAATGAACAAGAACTTATTATTCAAATTAATTAATTAGAAGTAGCTAAAGTGCAAACTCTCTTTCTCCTATCCCGTCAAATAAAAGCTGCTACTTAAAGTTCTGAATATTTCATCACTATTTTGTGACTTACTTCTAGAGAGCGCGGGCGCTCTTTGGAGGAGTTTTCATGTGCTGACCTGGTATCAACATCTCCATCCTGAGGACACGAAGCTCTGGGTGGGGTCTCTGGAAGAGGTGCAGTGGGGACTGGGGGAGGGGGTGTACTGAGTCCACGCTGAAGTCCAAAAACCTTGTCATAGTTTGTGATAAGGAACTCAACAAGTACAGCCTGGTAACTGGTTTCCAGCAGGGCGATCATTGACATGTCCGTAGACACAAGAGGGCGCAATAGTGTTGGCCCGAACACAATGCCCAAATTACTCGGGGACATCTTGTTCTCACAGTTTTCTGAAACTCTGTGAAGACAAAAATCAGGCAATATTGAACCCAAAGAGAAGTTCATGGTAGATATTTAAGTAATGATAATCTCTTGGGTAAATGAGAAGTCTGTCACCCAGATGCATACTCACTTTTGCAGGTGAGACATTGTGTGCCGCAAAGTGCTGTAGCAATATGAAGGAAGTTTCTGTAGTAGCTTTTGGAGTTTGTGAATGATGTCCATTGTCTCATTAGTGTCTGGTATCGGGTCCCTTTCATTCAAATGCTGAATGGTCTTGCCCACCGCGATGAAATCATTGTACAGGTCAAAGGTTAGTAAGGGCTCTGGGAGCTGAAAGAGATTTTAAGCAGAGATCAATGATCCTTAGTTGAAAACACTAACTCCTCAAATAATCAGCTTATTGAATTCACTTCATTTTATTCGGCAGTTACTCCTGTACCTCCTTGAAGAAGTGCTTAAGGATTGAGGTGATGTCATGTGGTGAGAGGTCAGAGAGATCCACCTGCTCTTTTTGAATCTCAAAGGCCTGACAGAGCTTCTGGATGCGAGGTTTGGATCCACTCACACGATACACCCCCTAAGAACGAAAACAAAAGCTCTCAGACCACAGCTAACACCCGATAGCTTCCACATTTTGGTCACTATAACAGACAATACCTGGACCGAGAGAGCTCGACTTTCAATCTCAGATGTGCAATGTAGCACCACAAAGGGCACCTCATCGGGCCTGTCATGTACTAGCAGAGAGAGGTCCACTCCAAACACAGCCCCCCTACTGTGCTCGCACTCTAGCTGACACACCTCCATGCACTTCCTGTGCAAAGCCAGTCCACACTGATGGAGGGAAAGGAAGAGGATAGATTACATCAACCATCTTACCCCAAACCATTCATAAACTGCTCTTCTTCTTCTTCAAAAATGCATTTTCCATGTGGCCTCCTACCTCCTCACATTCAACCCCACTGACAACAATGTAGTTGTCACAGTGCTTGCATTTGCTCATCTTGCTTTTCATTTTCTTGAGTCGATGTGTCAGTGCAGCTCGTGAAATTGTGCGCACTTTGACCGGCTGACCATCCATGCACTCTGCAAGGGGAGGAAGAGGATACAATTTTTGAAATTTAATGTCAGTGGGGGTTAAGCTAAGGACTCCTGTTAAGTATTTTAATAATAGCGAACCTGATTCTGATGCCATGTCGCGGTCATCCTGATCGTCTGATGACACTGTCAAAGTCGATGCGGTTTTAGGCAGCCTCCTATTGGTATGAGCTTGAATGATACATTGCCATAGAGCAGAGACACAACAGAGAACGAAAAAACATGTTTGTCTTTGCAAAGTTTTTATATGCATGTGAAAGAAAAGTTTTGGAAACAAATACAGGCTTAGGGTTACCAGGACTGGACAGAGATTCCAAACTGCCTCCAATACTCTCAGAGTCAAGGTACCCTGGTTTCCCTAAAGAGCAACAAAACACACACACACAAACACACATAAGAAAACCCCAAATAAATATAATATGAGAATTGATCTGTTAATAAAATGATATTATATGTAAGGAGTCCTTACTGCCGTCGCTGGATCTTCTGAAAGTGATGTCGTCTGCCATAGAAAAAGAGTCCTGAGTTGAACTGAGGGGATTGCTGGTTTTTCGTTTGTTCCTTTCAAAATGAAAAGGGTTGCAGCAATAATGTTATTCAATAAAGTGTTAGTCAAAGTGCTGAAACTGTATCAAACATTTCTTGGTCTTTAAAGCATCTTAACACTAGAGAAAAACTGATAATCTAGGTTTACTGCATTGATAGAGAATCAGCAGAGCAACAGCAGAAGCAATCAATAGACAATTTAACATACCCTTTGCCCTGAGGAAAGTACTCCTGGAAGGTGAAGACCTGGAGTGGTTGCTCAGGGCGGCGCTTGCTGAGGATGTACAGCAGGTAGGGCTCACCAGGCTCCAGTGACCTGCATGTCAACTCCAGGTTGTGATAGTCAAGGGGAACAGGCTCAGCCTGCTGCCTTTGGAAGTAAAACATGTTGACTGTGATCTGATGAAGAGTGAAGATGTGATGTGGGAACAAAGCAGTGAATTTACTTTATCAACAAAAACATACATGGGTGTCTGTACTACACTATATAATAACTGAACACTGTTCGTTGTGTTGATTTTTTTTTCACATCGCAATCATTGCTAGGAGTGTTAATCTCAACAAATGAAAAAATGAGAACAGTTTTAATGGAGTAAAGAATGTCAGGTATTAATACTACAGAAGTAATTTGTTTTTTATATAACACACTGTATAAGGAGATTATTATATTCAAGGAGAGACATGTATTTATTTGTTTAGAAGTAGAGACAGTGACATGGTTTAATATCTAGTCACAGATAGTATGCATAGATGTATTATTGTATACACAAAGGGACATAAAATGGAGAATGGCTTCCTGCATGCAAATATATGCTTAGTTGTTGTACTATAAAAATATCTGGATAGTGACTAAAGTCACTGAACTAAAATAACTGCATGTTATGACACTTCCTGTATTTGTACCAGAGCTAAAACAGGTATAATTAGATACTACTGCACTGAACAACCTGTAGAGAAGCATAATGACAGGGAAACAAATGTTTAGTTTTCCAATTTCATACCAACCTCTTTGAGCACAGTATCTCCCTGAAAGATGAGCTTGCGAATGTGAGAAATAATTCTCTCTTTGACCTTCACTAACTCCTCTTGGTGGATCTTGGCATCACTCACACTCTGTCTGTACAGAAGTTCTGCTTCCATCACCTGGAGTAGACATAGGGAAGACCTGAGTGCTGTTATACAATCATAAACCTGTATCATTAGAAAAGTGCATTGAGAAGCATAAACCTGCTATATGAGCATATGTACTAAACTGTACTGGAACTGCATTCTACACATTGAAAGAATATTTAAGGGCAACGTTCACCTTAGACTGGGCTTCTTCCTTGGACTTTCTCCTCTTATCCAGTGTTTTAGTTCCAGCTGTGTCATCCACAGCTTTAGCTGAGATTGCTTTAGCCTTTTCTAGCTCATCACAGCGCTGAAAGTATTGGTGCCGAGCTTTTTTAAAAGCCGTCACTGCCTCATTCTGAAATCAAGCAAAGAACGTTTGCATATAAAAACATATATACGTCTGTTTTTACTTTTTGTGCCATGTGCTGTGCCAACATGACTTTTTTAAGTTTTCTGGACACGATTCTAACAGATAGATCATTCCTGTGCAGAGGCTGATATTTTGATCAGATGCTTGTTCCAGTCGGTTGGACTGTCAAAAAAGAAAAATAACAGAATAAACTGAGCTCCACTTCAGTCATAAATATGATGATTCCTAATTCACTTACCATCCTCCTTTGTTGTTTTGCCCACTGCTCCTTAAACTCTCTGCGCCACTTATCCATTTCATTCCTTTTGGCAGCCAAAGCCTTTGGGACAGAGACACTGGGTTAAAGTCATGACTACACACTTGCCTCTAACGCAAAGAGGATATTTACTAAAACTAAAACCTATGCTATGTGTGTATGTGTGTGTGTGTGTGTGTGTGTGTGTGTGTGTGTGTGTGTCTTTTATACTTGGTAACAACGGTTGTGTAGCAGTTCAGAAGTCTTTCTAGAATTCACGCTGTTCTTGATGTCTTGTTCTAGCGCCATGGTGTAGATGTATTGTAGGGGCATCATTTCCTACACAGGGAAGAACAACTTTAGACGGCGTTTCTATTTTAATATAGCTGAGAGAAGTCAGATGGTGCAAACACAACCCAGTATAACATTTTCTGTGGTACATATCCATAAACAAAGCCATACCTGCAGAGTCACATTAGCTTTGGCACCTTCAGATATCTTCGTCACATTTTTTGCAAATTCTTGCTCTGTAAACAAAAAGCTTGGTTAAGGTTTTCATAGTTACCTACAAGATACTGCACATCAAGACAAGCTGAATTAGACTGTACATGTATTGTATCATTGCTATTTACTAGGGCTTGCTTTTGAGAACATGAGGAACAAAAACCTTAACAGAAATACCTTATATAGCATATTACTTAGTGGAACTATCTAGTGGGTATTGTTTCATAGTGATGATATAACATACTAACAAGAATAAAAAACCTGAACATTAATGAGTCAGGTAACTTTAATGCAGGTAAATATGCTGTATATTAAAATTATATTTCTGTTGTTGTGTTAGATTAGATTTCAAACAGTGAATACATAACCAGGTATATTTTCTTTATTTTCTTCCAACATTCATGATGGTGGACATCAAATCTGTGCTTTAAATTGTGCATAACAATCAACTTTCACAGAGCTCACAATGTAGCTCTACTATGTGTAATCCACAGGAGTTTTGGCTGAGCTCCACCCAGTATTTCTCATCTGGTGCTATTGCCTAACACTTCTCCTTACACAGCTGAGCTGGTGGACACTCCAGTAGCTCTGTATTTTGGTTACAGCCAAAAGAATTTACAGCTTGGTCCTGACAATGGGCACCTGTGTAGACCGATACCAGGCTAATCAGCATCTATGTACTCCTAAACCACCCCCTCTCCTTTATAACCCCTGTAGCCAGCTAATCTGCCTTTTAATCCTTCCTCTCTCTGTGCGTGCAGCTCACTGGATTGACTGCACCACCCACAGATGTCCTCTCTGAGGGAAATACTACAGACAGACAATGTTGTGGTAGGTTACAACATGGTGTTCCTCTAAACTAGTTAACTGTCATTAGTTCTGTGTTGATAGATAATCTGCTCTCATCAGTCCTACTTGAAAAATGTCTATTTATAGAAACATGCTTGTGGCTTGTGGTCATGTTTCTGGTTCTAATTACAGATCAGAAAAAAAAACAAGTAGCATCTCTTTACACCAAATTAAAAATAAACTGAACTTCACACAAAACATGTTGTAAGACTAGTGAATACATGGTGGATACAATGATTTTCATGCTCTGATTCTATGATACAAAAGTAAAATTTTCATTTTTTAAACACCTCATATATCTCTGCTTTGTGTGCAGTTTATTTTCAGATGCATTACCATGCCAGGCGCGGATGCCTAAACAGAAATACCACAGATATTGTATGACAATAATTTGCATGTTGTACTACTATTTTCTTTACTTAGCTGCATGTGCACTTACCCAAACTGATCCTCTTCTCCATCCAAGCAAGGAGCTCTTTGGCGTAGCGGCACCACATCTTGGCATACTGTAGTGCCGCTTCCACTCCATCCTCACAGCGACAGAGAGCCAGGTCGGCTTCCTGGGCTGAGAGGGAGTACATCAGCGTCACTGTGGGCTCCACAGACTTGGAGCTGTACCTAGGGATCACACAGTGTCCATGGGGCTACTCCCCACAGTTTTTTCTCTCCCGGAGGACTCAAGCACCACCCAGGTTCAAGGAAAAACCTATCTGCTCTAAAGTTACAGCCTCCAGTCTTTACCATACAAGATAAAGATGATCAAAAGCGAAAAAAAAAAGGTATAAACAAACCCACATCAGGAAACAGCGTTTGCATATAGTAAGTTATAGATTCTCTGCAGAATAAAAGTCTTGTGGCTTCCAGTAGATCTCAGTTCACTATATGTAGCTCTTGAGTTGAATCACAAAAGATGTAGGTCGTTGTTAGCTGACAAAAAATCTCAATTCTAAATCTCTAGTTGATGCAAATGGGGATGTGACCTGAAAGAACAGGACCAAAGACAAACAGCTTTAGCTAAATAACTTCCCTCCTCTCCCCTCTTCCTCTCTGTGCCTGGCCCCTCCCTTCCACACCTGTTCGCTTGTATTTAGCTACAAAGAGAAAAGCTGTACTGTGAAAGCAGAGTCAATAACACCGCTCAGTGCCAGAGTTCAGTATCAGAAACCGCCATGTCACAGCTCTACCACATTCTGGGCAGGCAGGGTGCCGATACCATAACCACCCGGCATCTTCCTCTTTGACTCACACAGCACAGAGCAAATGATGTATGTATCACAATCACGTGGTCTCTTGAATGCACTCAACTCCACTTTCTCTATTCCTCTTTCAGTCTGTGTTCCACTTCCAACACCAAGTTCACAAGTAAATGTCATAATGAAAATCTGAAAATCCTGTAGTGAAAGGTTGGAGTATGGATCATTTGAAGTACTTTAATTTCTTCTAAAAGTCTGAAGTGCAGTTCCAAGCATCTGAGCAAGCAAGAGAGCAACACCTTTTCTCTCAAGTTCCTCACTGAGACATGCAGATGTCATTCTTCTCTGTTCATTTTGCAGAGATGTCAAATCCAATTAGAGTGGTTTAAAAATCCAAGCAGGGCTATATTTTCTTCTCTGTTCAAGCAAGATCCATAGAACAGAACAGGCAGTTCCAGAGGAATTATGGATTTGTGGTCAGGGATGACCTCTCTTAGCTTTTCCCCACTGTATTTTGTTTTAGGGAGTGCACTGAGCACTTTGAGAAATTAACCACCCAGCAGAGTCTGTGCTGCCTCCTCGCCACAGCCTCCTGCCCTTGGATTGGGGATTATCCTGGTCAAGTCCAGATTGTGGAGTGACAGGCTTTATAGGAGCATCAAGTGAGGTTTACCTCCTGGTATTTGACTGAGTGGGGGCTGGTGAATAACCAGTCCCAACCAATGAGAAAACATGAAACAAAATTGCCAAAAAAATGTTTTGTTGCAATGTGTGATTGGTTAAAAGACATAATGTAAAAATCCACAAAATCACTAGTCGCTTTCTAGAGTAATATCAGGAAATGGGATATGATGCCAGTGACGAGTCTCAACAGGGGCATAGGTTAGGTTTAAACATGAAGCCAGAGGAAGACCTTAAAATGACATTTACAGTCTGAAATGAAGAGTTTCTGTGCTGCAACAATTCACTAAGCTATTGGCTAACCCCTTCTAGTCTCTCCACTGTCTTCAACTAACTACATTTCGTAAGTGTTTGCCTTTGTTTTCCCTGTATTTACTGCCGTAGACTGTGTAGCAATGCTGCCTCATCCTTTTTTTAGATGACTCTGTCTTTCCCTTGTGTGTCATGAGAAAACTGAGAGCAGCTGTCTCCTGCTTTAATCCTCTCCCTTTATCCTAATCTTGCTCTAACGGGGCAATTACAACTCCTGGCTAATTATAAGAAAACAAGAAATGACTGAAGAAGATACCCTATTAAGCATCAGACTGACATGAGCTCGTGCACATCACGGCACAGTCACAGCATGGTATATGTTAAGATTAGCAGGTGATTAAACCGGTGGCCTTAAACACTAGAACAAGTTTCACAGACAAGTCTTAACACAGAGGAGGCTTTTGAGCAGGGCGTCACACTTTATATCAATTAGACCTAGACCCAGGAGAGCATACACACACTGAAGAATCATACCTGATCGGTTTCCATCTGCTTCATTGGCTTCAGAAGGGGTCAGTGCACAAAACTCATCATCATTCTGTTGGAAAGGAACACACACACACTGTAAATGGTCTCCTAAGAAATCATGAAGTTTCTGGTATTGGTGAAATGAGTAATTTCATCATGTAAGTACTTCTTGTATATAGGTATTAATCCCTTACAGACACGTCATGTTGCACTGTGTTCTCTGTGTCTCCCAGCAGATCCTCTTCTGCACTGAACACAGAAAGAACATGTTGTGACAGTAACATATACGGTCAAATAGAAATATGGATGGATGAGGGCCATGGTACAGAGTATACACTCACAAATACATTTACTTGCAACTGTGTTACCAGTTTATTTACAAGTGCAGTTTTTTTAATTTACTTATATTGCTATTTGCAATATTTACACATTGTGTCTTTTTAGTATAATTTGCCACTTAAAGTAGTTCAGTGTAGAATTAGTGTGGATTAAGGGAGGCAAAAATTTTGCCGCAAAGGATTTTTTATTTAAGAATCTGTATGAAATAATCCACACAGAGAGATTATACATAACTGGGCCCACATCTGAACAGTTCTTAGCCTGTATGTTTCCCTACTATATACAGCAACGCTTACAGCATTTTTTTTAATGACACCTCACTAACCAGTGTTTTTCCGCCACAGTATTCAGACCAAACTGAACAAGCAGAGTGAGACAGGAGACAAGGAAAGCACGTGTCAGTGCTGTTTGTGAATGTACTATACTTACGAGTATATAGATAAATCAAGTTTATCAAAATCTCTGAAGATCTCACTGTATCGCTTGGTTTCAGATTTGTTATGCACCCTCTTTACATCTGAAATGAGAAATAGAAAGGCTGAGACTAATAAAATAATACAATGACCTAGTCACTGTAAATCATGTACAACACTATTGTAGTATGGAGATCCGATAATGGGGCCACCACTAGTGAACAGAGACCACGCAGACATACTGTAATATAATATTACAAAAAAAAAAAAGTTATTTTAATACTTCCATATAAGCTGAAATGTATAACAATTTGTGAAGAAAGAAAAGGAGCAAGTTCTGCATATGCAAACAAGCTGCCAATCACTTTATAGATCCCCAGACTGTGTTAACTTTTATAAAACCCACGCACAAACATAAATTAGCAAAAGCTGGATTGGCAAATAAGCAGTGCAACTCTGACCTGCTTTCTAAGTCACTTGATATGTGGTGACGTGGTTACTGAAGCTTAGTATTAAGAGTTTTCCCCCTCCACCTTAGCTACTTCAACTAAATGACTAATGTATAACATAATATACTAAGAAAATAATATATGAAGACATGTTAGTTCTTTGACAGAATATAATGAGGAACAATATGGTACATTTTGATAACAAAACCTTAAACTGTTGTACTCCCACTGTTCAACTTGTGTTTGATTTACATCAGATGCAGCAAATGAGAAAAAGCAATCTCTCTCTCTCCATTTTGGTCAACCACATCCTGCTTGCAATTTGTGTCATGTCCCGTAAAGTACATAGAGGCTTTGTTTTTCACACCAACAGCATTTCAGTAGAATAATTGAGATGTAAGTAAGATGTTTGAGCAAAGACAGCACAAACATAAATTCCATTTACATAGAGGAAATAACCTTTGTACCCTTAGTTTTGTATCCTGTTCACGGTACCAATATTTGTAATTTAACTGCTCCAAAAATGTTATATTCATGAATATGTCACATTGTAAAAATTTAATGCTAGAACTGCTAGTTAGCAGTTTCACCGATCATCACGCTAATTTCAATTACTCTTTTAGGTTAATATTCCTATTGCTGGCTTTTGCCTGGCTATGAGAGAGGTGTATCCTGTACAAAAGACAAAAGTAACACAACAAAGAAAGAACAAGAATGTTTCAAAATGGAAAATTATTTCAGGAAGTTCAACAACCTCCATTGAATAGGATGATGTCTAACAGCACCACAAACCCCCTGATGGACACATTAAAAAAGTACAGTCAAGCACATTGTGCATACAATATGTGCATGCACCCACATGCAATATGGACGTCATAATGGCACTGGTGTCAGCATATTTCTATTTGGCACAAATTGAGATAATACTCATATATTTAACAACAACCTTATCATTTCTTCCCTAACAAGTGATGAAATGTATATCAGGCAGTTTCTGGAAACCAATAAAATACATAAAAGCATGATGGGCAACATATTCTACGTATGAAGTGAAAGGCAACACTTCCTCACCTGTGGCCTGAGAGGGATCCTTGCTTGGTACTCGATCTTCTTCCATTTCTATCACCAGAGCAGCAAGACAATACCAACACTACTCGCACATCATCTGCTCTTTAGGTCACACTATAATACACAGTAAAGAGCAGTATAGATGAGTTGTCAGGAAACCTGCACTGCAGTGTGCACATACACTGACACACTTATAGTAAGTTATTATCATGCAGCTCTGAGCTTGCTGCCGTTTGTGCTCTTAGAATTTCTCTTCCTCTGGTAGAGGTTGGCTAATGTTTTCACCACTATGGGAAGAGGAAGTGTGTTTTGCTGTGTAGGCCCCACCTACATTATCACACATACTGAGAAGGCGCTACTGTGTCTTAGCAAATAAGATTTGTGATCTCAGTGACTTGCTGTGGATAACAGTGCAAATGGCATCGACATTATGTATTTCGACATATTGCAGATATCTGATCTTGATATTGTAGTATTAATGATATAGTATTTATGTAATAATACACATTGTACTAGGAAACATGATAAATATATATATATATATATATATATATATATATATATATATATATATATATATATATATATACACATACACACACACACACACACTTTACAATAATTCTGCAAAGTCAAAACCTTTCCTTAATGAATAAAGGAGTTCATACTTACTGAATGGATAATGTCCAACAAGCTTAATATTTAGTTAGACGTGAATTCAAAGGGAATTACTGAAATGTCAAATTAAGCTATCCCATGTGGCTTCACTTAAACACCCTAGGATACCTTTGATTATGTTTGTCTCAGCACTGAGTCCTACTTAAAGTACAGCTGAATATGAATTCTTACAGTACAGTTGTCATAGTCCAAACACATTACAAAATGTCCTCCAAGCAGGATGTCAGTAAAATGATGACACCTTGAGGGTTAAATGTGAAAACAAGCTACATGCTTGTATATACAGCATTACTATTGTGTTAAAAGTAGTGGTTCCCATTTATTTGTTCATACTACCTTGTTTCTGCCTACAGTAAAGTTATCATATGCTTAACTGACACGACCAACGGACAAAACTACTATCACAACCTAACACAGCACTAATAAATTCAGTTTTTGTTTAAAAATAAGACATTTTATTTTTAGTTGACAATGCTTCAGTTACATTTGCGTGTAAAAACCAGTGGGTTAACATCTCTCACTAACACCCTACAATAAGCAACATGAGAGAGCCAGTATAGGCATGCGAGGTGGAAACCGTGACGGAAAATTACGTAAAAACTACAATGATCAAAAGTTTACATCTTCTCTTTTGCTTACACTTACAATCATATTTAACTGAGAATGAATAAATGTTGGAGAGGATGCTTTGTGTTTGGATGTGGCTGGGTGAGTTCTTTCTGAGCAAACAGGGCATATATAACCTTTTCCTACTCGCCCATCAAGTTTGAGGCATCTAGTGGTTTGTCTCACCTATAATCATGCCAGCAGCAGGTTGGTGGCATTAGTCTGGAAACAATCTAAAAGTGGCAACATGTGAGAGGAATAATGACTTGCTTTTGCTATGTTCTCCCATAGTTCTATGATTGTGTTGACAACAACTGTTTTGTTGCTTTGTAAAGCTGTGTTGCATATCAAGTGCTGACTAATGAAGTTTACAAAGAGAAAATACTAAAAATCAAAGCAAAAGACATTATGTATTTCTTCTTCACTGCAGAGACCAAAGAATTTAGAATGACAGCCGGTAAAATGTCTGTGTTAAGTAGTGATTCTGCTCAGTGATATAGAGTTTGGTTAAATCGGTATTCAGAAATGTATCTCTCAGCGTAATGTCCAATAAGGACAATGTTAACTGCCCAACACCTGAAATGTACTGTAACAATCCAATTGCATTCTTCACTAATATCTATGTTCATTTCTGTATGACAGACAGAAGTTGGGTACTGCAAATGCCATTGCAAATGGCAAGTCTAGTGCCTTTATAAAGTAAAACCTAAAAACAGACAAACATACAAGATGCACCGGATCTCTCTTCAAAATCACATCTGGATAAATTAAATCTTTCTATAAACCCTGATGACACATCCTTGTTGCGATTCAAAATGTAACAAATTTTCCAAGGCTCTCACTCAGTTCCTCTCATAGCTCGTCCCGTGCTGTGGTATCCAAAGGGGACTGCAGCACATCGGAGTTCTGGGCCTCACTGCTGATCTCAGCCTGCTTCCGAGTTTTTCCGGAGCGTGCTCTGTCCCAGTCTGTACGGACCTTGTCATTGTCCCACACTGTGGAGGTCTCGGTGTCACTGACGTAGCCTGGGTCACCTGTGTAGTGAGTTGGATACACTAGAAGAGGCTCTGCGGAAAATGCCTTCAGGTCCCTGGTTTCAAATTGTTCCATATAATCAGACCTGTGGAGGAGAAAGTAATGTCAAGAAACACAAAACAAACTAAAAACAATCACACAAAAAAACAAACAAACAAGAAAGGTTTATGTTTGTGTACTTGTCCTAGGGAGGGTACAAACACTTACACAGGGTGTTTGTTGAACATAATAGGAAGAAATTCATCCACTGGCAAAACCCTCTTCAGTGGTTCTGCTTTCAAAAGCTTCTCAGCACCTTGTAATGACATCATATAACCTAATGTCCAATACGAATAGTCGGCTTCCACTAAGTTGTGTATATTAGGGACTGCTTTCTCTGGGTGATCTATTTGCATTCTCTTCCGACCGATGTATCTGTAAGAAAGAAACAAACAAGCCATTACAATTGTAGGAGAATCAAAGTAAAGTAAAAGCTTGTGAAGGAAGCACAAACTCACATGAGATCCCAATCCAGCCCTTCATTCTCTACCTCACGCATCAAGTTCATTAAGCGGCGTTTGAAGAAGACCTCGAATCGCAGGTCGTCTTCAATCACCAGAGAGGTGTGCAGGCGTTGCTCCACGATCTAAGCTCAGACACAAATTATTCACTAAAACATCCAAATTGTCTATTTCACAAATGTTTAAACGTGTGGCTACTAAGGCTCACCTCTTTCCAGACATTATAGTGGGAAAGGAAACATCCCAGCTCTCCCTTTGTCAGTGGCCGACCGTGATAAGGGTCACTGTATCCAGGGAGCATGTGGATGCCCAAAGCATGAATTTCACTGACATTCATGGCTCTAAAAAGGAGAGGGAGTAACAAATGTGACCAAATGGTAACAAGGGTAGACAAATGTGAACAGATGTATTTGTCAAATAAAATTAACTTACTTTCCATCTACAGCTGCAACGACCTTACAGGCAATCTCTTGCTCATACAACGCCCTCAGCATGCGTTCTCGGCGGTCAGTCCGCCTCTGCAGGTTTATCATAAATATCTGCCGATGGTGCAACGGTGGAACAGGTCAGGGAAATTACAGATTTCTAGCAGCAGGCATAGATATTCAGCACAGAAGTGGATAGAGGGCCATTTTTGCAGATTCCATCTTCACATCACTCATTACTCACCTCATCAAAGCCCAGTTTGTCAGGTTGTTTTCTAGGAACAGGTATGTATTTGGAAGGCATCACTGGGGAATTTCGCACTATACAGTGAGAGGGAAGATGTATGCAGAAATGGTATAAATTATATATAGCAATCCATGCCGAAAGTTATCAATAGATGAAGCAGCAGGAAGTAGAAAGCTGATATAAAGGCCAGTGGAAAAAAGGTAGTTGGATGCAAAAGTAAAGCCCTCATTCTAAACGTAAAATACTTACCATTTACCTCCAGAAGAGAGTGCAAAAAGCTGTCAGCTTCGTCTTGCAAAGTATTGTGTGATCGCAATGGTACAGGGAAATACCCATAGGTCTCTTTGTTACATACAAACATTTGAACATCTAGAGAGCAGAGGATGATAATGTGTCTTAATTTGAAGTTACACCATTTAGGTTTAAACGGTTAAAAGAAATGTTCAACATTTTTACATTTAAGCACTAAATTGAATAATAACCTGCCATCCGAGCAGAGAAGGCCAACACAATGATGTCATCAAAAGCCCAGCTGTAGTCTGGGTGTGGCGGATGAAAGGCCAGCTGCCTGGATGCCTCTTTCCTGAGGTCTATCAGTAAGGCGGAGTGAACCATGGGTACAGCAAAACAGCCCTTGCGTACCTGCTTCCTCATTGGTATGTAGGCAGGGGTGCGTTTATAATAACCCTGAAGAAGAGGAGGCGATCAGCAGTTACGGTTAGAGACTATCTGAAAACATTCGTTAAAGCAACCTGGCTCATTAAAAACACCTGATATATAAAGTCATTACACCCAATCACCAACACAGTACCTGCGAGGTCATTCCACACCAGAAGTTTGAATAGGCTGCACGGGATTCAAGCATTGGCGCAATAATAGTCTTATTTTCTTTCATGAGGTTCCAGAGCACGTTGGGATTGGTGAGGAGGTTATCACAGTCCACCAACTACACAAGCAAGAGAAGATGAACTATAAGACTTGTCGGACATCTTCAGCAAAAACACTTAATGGGTTTTGAAGGTTAAATAGGACACTCAAACTGAGATGGTTATAAAAAAAAAAAACAAAAAAAAAAAAACAAACTATGGCTATGCATTTCCATTCCGCTTTCATGGAAAAAGGCTATAAGAGTTTCTAAGTATTTGTAGCATCAAATTATTGGCATTCCGGGTGTAGTTTGCTTCAAAATTATATACCACTGAAAATAAAGGCTATGGGATGGATTGGGGAGTACAAACAGAAATGCACATAGAGCTGCACTTTAAAATTTAAGATTGATGCTGAGTCAAGCTTTATGTCAGTGTAAAGATGAACTAGACTGGTTAAACTTGAGAGAAACACAAAAATATAACTGGGACAAATTTCCACACCCTTCCCAGTGCTTGAATTACTATTGTAGTTGTTCTTTGGACTTGAGTTTGTATACTTTCTGCTGCTATTATTGAACAATAAAGACAGTCTAGATGGAGACTGAATGGATGGAAGTGTTACTGTGCTTTCTTTTGTGCCTGTAAACGGTAGTTCTGTTGACCTACCATATAGTAATCTGCCCACATCTCACGAGCTGCCTCCAGTGCTACTTGCCGAAGCTTCATAACATGCTCATAACGAGCGTCTGGCCAGTGCTTTGGGCTCTCTTCATCTGCATAATGTCTGCAAGACACAATTGGACATTTATCAGGCTTATTCATCAGCTCAGTGAACCATTTCAGCAACACAAATTTTCATCAGTAAATTTACCAACCTGGGTTCCTCTTTTGGCCTCCACTCAACGTAGTGGTATAAGTTCTGCACCTTGACGAGCCAGTCACGTAGAACGGACGTGGTGTTGTCCACATTATGATCAGTTGCTACCCTGTCAATATGCAACAACTAAACATGAGAGCAGCTGAACATAATCAGTAACTGAGGTCAAGGAAACAGTAACAGTGGTTGATTTTAGCACTAGTGACAGACTGAACTCAAGCTGGGACAAGAGTTGAAAGATGACACCACGACTCAAATAACAATAGTTCTGTGTTCACTTTTTGTAAGCTTATTGTCTGCAGCTGTGGGAACTGACACAAGTGTCACAAAAGTGTCACAAAACTAAACACTATTCATGTAGTTCACATTATTTTAGGGTGGACTATCACAGTTTGAGGAATATTATATTAAGGAAATTGCACCATATTAAGGAAATGACATTACAGAAGAGAAGGTTTTGTCCACAGCAGTTTAGAACAGAAAGAAATGATGCAAATTGGTTGAACTGGCCAACGAATATGTTACTTATTTTTAAGTGACATATACTGTATTTTATCCCTACTGCATGCCATTGTTTTGCTTTGCTGTTTGTACTCCACACCATGTAATCATGGTAGAGAGTTAAATAAAAAAGAGATAGCAACTAAGAGTGAGGCAGACAAACCGAAGTTGAAAATCCTGCCACGTTACCCTTTGTCATTCCATCTCCCTGAATCCTTCTATCAAGAAAATCTGAATTGATGCTACAACACAAACATAAACAGTCTTCCTTCTTCCTTTCATTATCCATGTGGGTCAGCCATCTTTACTAAAAAAAACTAATGGAAAAAAAAAACAAAAAAAAAAACAAAACAGCTGCACTACAGTCAGCTACGTTGCCAGTTCTAAATCTGAGGCTCTGGCATCCTCTCCAGCAGCTGCAAAAGGCCTCAACAAAAAGCATGCAACATGTAGGGTTTACAACATCACACAGCCATTTTCCTGATGTAGCTTAATGTGCTTACAGAACATGCTAAAACATGACTGTCCTTGCCTCAAACACATTCACAGAAGATGAGCTGTTTGAGATGTTTAAATGGTCTGTAACATCTAATTTCACACCCACTAAATAATTGGCTTAGAAAGTTAAGTTTGTCACAAATTAGAGGATGCAAATGTAGTGGGTCTGGAAAATCAGCTACAGAAACAGGTTGAGTTTCCATAATCGGTAAATAGGTAAATTATCCTGTGCCAACTTTTCTCAGCACTCCATTTTAAGCATTCTGAAGAAAGCCAGGACATAATGCAATTATGTGGGTTTTTTTTTAAAATAAATGCTCCCCAGAGTAATGCCACCCTAGCACTCCCTAGATGGGGGCTCCCTGGGACTAAAGCTTTGTCACACTGGTAAAGTATCTGGTCTGCCAGTCACTCCATTATTTACACAGAGGCCTCACTACCAGAGCCAGGAATAACGGGGGCTGGGGATGATGAAGAATGGAAGCAGTCCAACTGTATGTGCATTCACGGGCAGCACAGACACAACTGCACCTTCCTTGGTCAGGATGTGTATGTTAAACCACACAGCTCCATATCATTCCCGTCTCCTCCCCTCCACGTATACAAATCAATGAAGCTACTCGGTGCGCAGATGTGCTCAGCTCCGTCTGACACTGGTTACTTCTGGTTTACTGAGCTGGAAGAACTCAGCGTTAGTTCTTATCTCCTTTTTCTACTTGTTGGGATATGTGGGAAGTTTTATTTTATTTTATTTACCCCGGACTGTATACTGCAAAACAAATCACTACACTGTTACCATTATCACTCCCGGGTCATTCTCTGCCCTTTTTTTTTTTTTTAACTCTTCCGCAAAGCTCAGCCAGCAGCTACTGTTTTTATGCAACGTAGTTATTTTTAGGAAGAACCTACAAGCAAACATACGAAAACTTTTTGTCCTTAGCTTCTTAGCTGCTAATTAGCAAAGGAGAAAACTCTTATGTGGTAGCCTACTTACCACAGAGCCATACGGTCCTTGGGGTAGTTTAGGCGCTCGATAGTGCCGAGGAAATACGGCAAAGAGTGCTCCGAGTTTCTGCAGATGAGGGCGACCAGAACCCGGGGGGCGAGGAGCGGAGACTCGGGGCTCCACCGCTCCTCCGCAAAGTATCCCCGGGCAGGACTGCAGCAGGACAGCAGCAAGATGAGCAGGGCAGCGGGGATGGAGGCGAACCCGAGCATTGCAACAATAAATTAAGGTTTATTTTTAAAAAGAGCGAGAGGGCGGTGGTTGGGTCTCGTGCTGGGACATTTATTTAAAAGTCGTTTCTTTACTTTGCGCAGTAAAGTCACAGGCGAAATATGCGCAGCTGCTCCTGATGTGACTGAAGTTGAGCTTTAAAGGGCGGGTCTTAAAGGGGAGGGGCTGGGAAACACGAATGCAAAGCAAGCACAACAGGGAAATGTTATATTTTATATCATATTTTATATTTTAATTGCTTAGTGGGCTATTTTATGGAACACAATGTTTTCTAAATATCCACCTTCCACTAAATATGTTTAAAAATGGAAAATGTTTTTGCTTTAAATAATTACAAAAAAAAAAACAAACAAAACAAAATATTATATTTAAGATTTAATATTTCAAAGGTACAACAAATGAAATGTGCAAGTGCACAGCATGATTCATGTTTCCACATCACACTTGTGTATGTTGTACAGTTGGTTCGCAATTGGTGCCTAGTGTCACTGTCTCTGTATACACATTGTTTTGCACAGCAGAGAGAGGGACTTTAATGCTTAAGTAAATAAAGCTAAACCTCTCTCTCTCTCTCTCTCTCTCTCACTCTCTCACACACACACACACACACACACACACCCTCACACACACACACACACACACACACACACCAGTAAGTGGTAAATCTGCTGTAAATTACAATGGTATCCTCCTTTTTTTTTTTTAATCTCATTATCTCACATATGGAAACCAGTTGTACTCTTCTGTGAAAGTAGGAATGTTTTGCACTATTTTCCAGTTTCTTCAACTCAGGTTTTCATACCAGTGTTGACTTCCTGTCTACATATGCCACATGTAAATTTCTACAGTTTGGCCCCGGAGCCTAGCCTCTCTACCTGGATGGTTAAGGAGGCAGCTGCGGGGTCATCAACAAGCCAGAACAGCTCGCCATTGGTTGGGACAACACGGGCAGCTGGGAATGCTGGACCCTCTCTACCCTCCAGCACTTCCTGCAAGAAGTGGTCACCGCGTTACAACAGATAATACAACAATATTGCATGACTCAGCAGTACAATGCATTGCAACATTGGCAGTTACACTGCTCAATCGTGTCATTTCATCTGCAGAGCCCAACTGCGTTTTAGCTACTTTATCCATGTTTTTTCATTGTTCTATTTTTTCTTTTTTTTTCACATATAATGGGTTTTGTGTCTGTACCGAGTTTAAATCAATTTTTCGAAAACCCTCTAAATGTTACCTTCAAAATGGGTGCTTTGCTTTCTCCTGTTGATACAAAAGCCACACAGCGTGCAGAGTTCACCACTGGAAAAGTCATGGTTACACGCTGTGGCGGTGGTTTGGGAGAGTCACTCATGGGTGCCACAATCTTCTTCACTTCCTAAGTATGGGATACACAGAAAGCTCATCATTTAACATTTGTAATGTACAGTTGGAAAAAGGTGCTAGTGTGAGAACCATGGTGTAAGACTATACTATAACATGTAGCATGCCCCAAGACAGAGGCATCTTACAAAGGATGACAGTGAAGACCACAAGGTTCAAAGCTAAATAAAACCTTAATGATCTATAGCCTACATAGTTAAGGGAGTGTCTGGAAACAAAACACAAACTGTTTTCAAGTCAGGAGTTATGGCAGAGTAAACACAGACAAGCCTCCAGAACTTTATGAAAACAGGTGCCAAAATTAAATAACATCCTTTATATACTGACTTTGGAGAAAAAAAAAAAAAAAAAAAAATCAAGATTTTTATAACAGAGAGCTGCTATTCAACAAACACATTTACAGAGTGCCCACACCCAGCAATTTAATGATATTTACTGAAAGAGATTCACATTGGCCAACATGGTTTAATATCAACATACTGGATGGATCTTTTTTGGGGGGTCAAAATGTGAATACCAAACATAAAAAACTTGGGTTTACTAATGAAATATCAAAATGCATTCCAAACAAACAATCCTCTTAAATGTCAGATGTCTATGGCTGAGAGTCACAGGAAGGGCACCTTTCTAAACCAGACAGTTCAAATTCTGCCTGTATGATTCATGTTCAAGTACAGCCCTCACCTCCAGGAGAGGGTGGTCGGGGAAGAGGGAACATGTATGTCCATCAGGCCCCATACCCAGCAGCAACAGGTCGAATACAGGGACCTCATCATCTGGGAA
The DNA here is from genome assembly GCF_900324485.2 of Mastacembelus armatus. NCBI lineage: Eukaryota > Metazoa > Chordata > Actinopteri > Synbranchiformes > Mastacembelidae > Mastacembelus > Mastacembelus armatus. Next base: position 13,527,409 of record NC_046640.1, read on the forward strand.
GGCCTGTGTGTTTGAAAGCAGTGAAACAATGCTGTAAGGAAATATCCAAACTATTAAAACCTGAAAGAATATGCCAGAGTGCCGTTAGAGCTAGAGCGAACCACAGAACTATACAAATATATGTAACAGATGTGAGGACCTCCTTCAGTTTGCGAGTATAATCCTCAGCGCACTCGTTTACTGGCAGAGAGGAGTCGATGGTTAAGATCCCACTATCAAGGATGTTAACCTTGGAAAACAACTGAGTCTGGAAGACAAACGAATGGTGACATTTGACCCCAGTGTCAGAGAATAACACACATTAATGTAACTGGGACCCATGCATGCAAACACTCCTGAAAAGGTACCTTATAGAGCCCGTAGGTGCTCTCAGGGTCATCAAAAGAAACCAATCGCTCGTCACAAAAACCAATCACCCACTTGCTGCAGTCCAGCTCTGGCAGGGCGAGCAGCTCTTTGCTGAGCATGGACACGAGGCTTCCTCCAGATAGCCCCAAGGTGAACCTGCCCTGGGAGGTGATGGCCTTCTCTGCCCGAGACGTCACCAGCTGGGCCAGCACCGGACCAAGCTCTGCTGAGGAAGGAAAGACCACAACTCTTCTGGCAGCCATGAGAGCGCTGTCTGAATTATGGAGCTAGTGAGAAAACAATGAAAGACAGAAAAGCTTTGAGCAATATTAAAAGGAAGTCAACAACCAAACCGTTTTGCAATCATCATGATGTGTCTGCAGAGACGAAATAAACTGCATGTGTTGTTAAACTCACAGTGTTAAACTGGCTGGCAGCTTTAATGAAGTTGACTACCCTGTTGTTACTAAGATGAGAAAAAAGAAACGAAGCAGCTACTGACAACAGGATTTTACATTAGCCACTATCGGGAAAAAGGAGAAGAGAAGAGACACTAATTTAGAGACATTTGAAACAAACCTGGCGTCTAAGCCATAATGCTACACATCCCCAGAAAATAAGTTTCCTCACCTGGTGGGAATGTCAAGAGTAGATTGTCGTGAGGTTTTCAGTCGGCGAATGTAATTCGACGCACTACTTCCTGAAACGAGTTTTCAGCAGCCAATCACGCTTTGCGTTTCAGACGCACTGCATTCTGGTCATTCGAGTATACGAGTATATATGTGTGTGTGTGTATAGTTGTGTACAGTGGCATAAAGAAATCATCTAATAAACTAACAAATTACTTAACGTTTTTAACAAAACACGTCAGAAAATGCGGGGGTGACCAAGCATCAGGGAGTCATGATTGTAGTTTTGTGGATGGCTGCGATGGTTCCTCCCATCCGGCAGATGGCAACACTGTGCTATTTCAACCGCTTGAGTTTTGAAGACACTCGCGTATCTTGTAGGCACGCACCCACGACTCCTCTCGTGTGTTAACACCGTAATTATATATATTTTTTACGGTGGCTGCTATTAACATCCGCTGACCGCAACGACTCGTCCGTGCACATCTGGTGTGCCACAGAAACCTCAAAAGACATGTCGACTGTTTTCTCTTTCCAGACACAGCTCGTCTCCATCATGGACGCGTTATCCAAAACAGCTGTAATGGAAATAAGCAAATTGGTGGAGATCGAGTCGAAGATGCTGAAAATAGAGATAACTCGAGGTCGGAACGAAATCGCGTCTCTCACAGAGAAACTGCAGCTGATGGAGAAATTGCTTTATATCGCTCAGGGTGGCAGACAGGATCCATCCTCAGCTGCAGCGTGCTCAATGTTAAGAGACGGTTCAGAAGACGCAGTGCTGGAGCCTGATAGGACGAGGCTTGCCATAAAAAGGTAGGCTTGGAGATGTCTGCGTGTGGCCTGTAGATGTAGTGTGTCTACCTCGCCTGCTCTATTAATCCAACTTTATTGCATCCTAGTGAGAGCCCGTGGGAGAGCATCAGTTCCTCCACTGACATGAGCAGTTTGTATCAAGATGAAAAGCAAACTGCAGCTGAAGTAAGTCTGACACTGTTATGTCATCATTTTATACTGGCAGTCATTTGTAGCAGGTTCAGTTCTGTTATACTGTTTCTCAGAAGCTTACAAACCTCCCGAAACAGCAGCCTGAAGTTATAGTGGTAAAGGAAGAACTGGTGGACAACAGAGATGCTGAACCAGATAAAACAAGGGAAAACGGTGAGTACAAATGCAAAAGAGTTATTGCCACAATGCTTTCACACTTGTCATAAAATGTGTTTCAGAAATAACATTTTTAAAGGCTAAACGTCTGAAGTACAAAGAACAACTTTATTGTCAAGCCAGTGCATTTCACCTGAGAGCTTCATCGTAGTTATTAGAGTCAATAATATTCTGAATTTTAACATGTTCTTTTCCTGTCAATAGGAACAGAAAGAACCACAGACACCCACAGGGGTCCAGCTGTGACGCAGCATCCCAGAACCATCCCAGAACATCAGCAGCCCATGTTTGCTGATAGCTTTGTGACCCTGAGCACCCAGTCATCTCTCACTGGACCAGAAAGGAGTGAAACACATTGGAATCCACAACTTACACCTGCACACACAAACCTAGAGGCTGGGAAAAGCTTGGCTCAAAATATCGTCCTCCAAAACCTAAGTCTGCTACGGAATATGAGGATTCACAATTTGAGGAACTCGGCTGCGAAGAGGTTCAGCTGCCTGGAATGTGGCAAGAGCTTCAGATGCGTGAGTCAGCTTGAAATACACCAGAGAAGCCACACAGGAGAGAAACCATTCAGGTGCACACTCTGTGGAAAGAGATATGCACAAAAAGGGCATCTGTATACACATCAGCGCACACACACTGGGGAAAAGCCATACCGCTGTCCTGTTTGTGGGAAGGGCTTCATTCAGAAATGCACTCTTGATATGCATCAGCGTACACACACTGGAGAAAAACCTTTTGTCTGTATCAAATGTGGCAAGGGCTTTACAAAGAACTGTAATCTAAAAAAACACCTTGCAGTACATCTAGATTCTAGTATGAACGTGTTTGGCAGTGAATCTGGTGCACCAACATTCAGTGGGACATTCATCAACGGAAACACTTAAAGCACCAACCATGCAAATGTAACTTTTTCAGCTGTTTGATTGAAACCTTTTTTGCTTAATAAAGCTCTCTTTACTCTAGTTTTGAGTGGCTGACAATTGTGCATTGTTCTGTTGTGATACAAATCTGTCAGTACATACGTTGTCTGCTGAATAACATGTATGTCTCATTTCAACCAATTCCCTCACCTCACTGGTTAAACTTGTGCCATACAAAGGTTGTAGTTTGGAGAACAATACTTTTTGTGAACTATGAAAACTGAACCAATCAATACATGTTTGTTGAAGTCTCTTGCTTTTCTGTTGAAGCAAAGGAAAAAAAACCCCATCAATTTACTTGTTTAGGAATCTTATTGAAATGTAGCCTAACGAATTTTGGATTACAATGTAAAAGGCACAAAGTCTTGATCTCAAATTTCAAAATTTAGATTAGCTTTTCTTGACTCAATACATCAGTGATTACTGAGAAATAAAGTTTGTTTAAATGAAGTCACATTCAATTGAAATGCAGAGGTATTAAAAATAAATCACTGTACTGTTTTGCAGTTCCCGTTTGCGGCCACTGGAGGGCAATGAATATTCATATTTCTAAATGAGTGGCTTCACGACATAAAATATATTTATAAGCTTTATTAACAATCTTCTCAGTACTGATGTTACTCTTAAAATCCCCAGCACTATTAATGAGTTGTACATATTACATTTCCAGAGCTTGTAGCACGAAGTCCTCGGTGCTTTTCAGATTTACAACTCAGAGATAGATTTTAATATCAGAATGTGTAGTAAATTCATTGTTTTAGGACAACATTTTATTGTAACATATATCCTATGGATAGAATAATTCCACTTCTGGTTATTTTTCTTTAGGTAACAAACCAAACTGTTGAAAAACCTGTTGTAAATTCAGTGTGTTATGATTTTAACTGTGGACAGAGCTCCTGCGTCACTAAATTTATATCCGGTACTACCTTCCAAAATAAAACAATAAAAAGAGACACCGGCGTTTCTAAAGCCCTGCCGACTGTATGTAAATTCAAAAGGGTAGTAGTCATTACATGGAAAAAATGCATGGGTTCATATTATTTTGTAAGTGTCTAATATTATTAAAAATGCAACTGCCATTATTGTTGACATGACTATAAATACTACGACAACAGCAATAATATTAATTTAAAAAAATAATCATAATAATAATTACCGATACGCTGACATCCGGTTTTCCTACAAATCCTTCCGGTACAGCCTACCACATACTTGACCAAGGAGGAGCGCTGCTTCGCCGGGAATTTTGCCAAATTTTCCAAAATCTCAGCCTCGCTGTCGAGATGATGTGCGACACCACAAACCGAAGTTTTCGTACGCAGCTGGCCGCTATCCTGGACAAGCTGACGAAGGCAGCTTTGGTCGAAATCAGCAACCTGGCTGATGAATGCTCCTCCGTCCTTCACACCGAGATATCGCTGCACAAGACGGAGAACGAGGCGCTGAAGAAGAAGTGTTACTCTCTGGAGGTCCAGCTGAGAGCAGCGAGGGAGGCACAGACCTTTCCTGCACATGTCAGCAGTGTCAGCCGACGGCACCCTGCAGGTCAGTCCTGTCTGTGCTGCCACAACAGAGAGGGTCTGTTTGTCTGTGTTACAGCAGGTTAGCCAGACTTATTTTATCTCTGGGAATATTCTCTGTCGTCCAGGGGAAGTTATCTAGAACCTGAATCATGGACCCTGGACTCTAGTAGTTAGGTAGAAACGTTTCACCACTAATCCAAGTGGGTTCTTCAGTGTGAAGGGAAGCAGGTCTAGAAGTCCAGTTGACTTTAGGGCTTTAATGCAGATTAAAGCTCAGTTTTGTCACACATCTGCAGTATTAACCTCTTAGCACAAAGAATTTATGAAAATGTTTATGCTTTTCTGAAGATTTACTTAGGCTTGGTTCTATTTTTTTCTCTCATACCTGCTTCCTCTTTTAGAACAGCAAGAACCTGCTCCAGCCATTGATGGAGTTTTTGGAAAGGACTGGTGCATGGACCTGTGGAGAGAAGACAAACTCCCCTTTCAGCGGAAAGGGACAATGGAGCCTGCAGCTATGACAAGCATGGGAGCATCGGTGAGTGAATCACTAACAGCTGGTTTTGGTTCAGCTAGTGCGGTCAATTCTTCGGTGAGTTGAAATGAATAGTTTTTGTCTTCAAATCTCTTTGTCGCCTGTGTTTTGGGTAGACAATAGACTTGATGGAGAGAGATCCTGATCTGGTCTTTGTCAAAGAAGAGACGTATGATGATCATCCCAGTGGACAGATGAGCCTCACAGATAACAGAAAAAGTAAGTCTGGATTTAAAAAATGTAAATAATCATAATTATTTCTATGATTTAATTTAATTTATTCTTGTTTGACAGTTGTTGAAATTTTTGAGGATGACAGCATGCTTCACAGATCCGTCAATGAGCTGCAGGCTCACTCAGGGGAATTAAACAACTTCCACATGATGGCGGACGGTCAAAGTCAACAACGCTCTCAGCCAACAATTATGGACAAGTTGATAGATGATGCAACCATGAACGCTCTTGCTGACAACACAAATCCTCCTTCAGCTGTCGTCCAATACCCAAACTGTACGAACGACATCCACATGAATACAACCAAAGAGCTCTCTACCCAGCCAAAGCCCGTGAAGCCAATGAAACGGTTTGAGTGCTTGTTCTGTGGGAAGATTTTCAACTATTTAAGCAGTTTAAAAGTCCACATCAGGCGACATTCTGGTGAGAAGCCGTTCAGCTGTTCGGTTTGTGGGAAGCGATTTGCACAGAAAACGTACCTGAAACTGCACCAGCGTGTGCACTCGGGCGAGAAGCCGTACAGCTGTCTAGACTGTGGCAAAAGCTTTTCCCAGAAAAGTTCTCTAAACATACATCTTCGAACACACACTGGTGAAAAACCTTATAGCTGTGTGGATTGTGGGAAATCTTATGCGTACAAGTATGGCTTAAATCACCACCAGTGTTTCAGCTGACTGGCCAAATAAATAAATACACAGCTTGGTTATTAATAAGAAGTCTAAATGTGGCTACAAGTGCTTTCAGTATTGTGGAAAGTATTTCTCAAAGTAGTTCATAATGTGCTGATATGTATATTTGAAATTTCAAGGTGGATGAAAATGTAGATTTGAAATATCCCATCCATATCAAAGATTTAAAATGTCTTTTTAGTGTTGATAAGAGAAACGCCACAGCAGCTAATTGAAGGTACAGAGAGTGTTTGTCCTTTTAATGTCCCATTAGAATTAGTGGGATTTCATAGGTTGAGGTGTCAATGCCAAATTCCTGCCCTCAATAAGACTATGCAGTCAATTTCACATCAAGGTTGATAAATTAAAGTGTCATAGGTAAGGTGAGACACAGTTGGTGATCCAAACTATGACAAAAAATGTATTTACTTCTTTGTCATTCATGTTGTCATACATGTGGTGTAACACGATACATACCTCAATGTCAATAACTGCCAAAATAGTTTGGAGAAGTGATCCATTGTTTGCACACGTTCAAAACTACCTCTTCACAATGTAGAAGGAAACCAATTCTTTGTGTTTCCTACACTATCCAAGTCTCATCATTTTTCCTGTATTTCCGTTATGCCATTCTTCATTTCACAGCATTTCACTGCACAGACCTATTTGTTTGGCCATGAACATGACTTATAAAAAATGCTAATGTGCGTTTGTCATATTATATGTAAATGAGTACCAGAACTTCTCCAGGTCTAAACTGATTTACTATTACTGTTACAGACCTGCATGCCATTACAAAGACTGGTGAGATGTGGTTTGTTCAGATTGTCAGTGCAATATGTAAAGACTTTGCTAAAGACACTGATTCAAGTTCAAGGAAATTTCAATTTAAATAAAATTTATTACTATGGCATAAAATTTCACTCGCAAAGTGAATATTTATAAATATCTTTATTGTAAAGACAAAAACAACAAGTAAGATGTTATAATGGTAAATTATTTAAAAACACACCTGACAAAGACAGGACATTTTGCTCCACATGACTGATTTTAAGCACAACACTACAGAATACACATTACAAATGTAACACTAATTCAAGAATTAGTACATGATAGATTCATGTAAGGGCAGCATGGTGGTCTAGTGGTTAGCACTGTTGCCTCACAGCAAGAAGGTCCCGGGTTCACAACCTGCACCAGAAGGGTTTCTCTCCTGTGTGGAGTTTGTTTCTATGAGGCCCTGTGATGGACTGGTGACCTGTCCAGGGTGTACCCCTGCCTTCCACCCAAAAAGAGCTGGGATAGGCTCCAGCAGATCCCTGTGACCCTAAATAGGAATAAGAGGGTATAGATAATGGATGGATCCATGTAAATAAAGCTACTTATCTTGCACCTGCAATTGATTACTGACAGGTTTCACCTATAGCTAGCTAGCTATAGGCTTTTCTCCCACCACCTCACGATTTCTGTGCGCCATTAAATGGTGGTTGAGATTAACTTTTTGTGTGAAGGTCTTCCCACATTTAACACAGAGGAACGGTCTCTCTCCGGTATGGATGCGTTGGTGACATTTCAGATTGCCTTTCTGGGTGAACCTTTTCCCACACAAGCTGCACCAGAAGGGTTTCTCTCCTGTGTGGACAACATAATGAACCCTGAGAGCTGATGGGTTTGCAAAACTCTTCCCACACAGCTCGCATGACTTACTGACCTTCTGCGAGGGAACTTTAGGCACACAGGTGTGTGACCTAAACTTTTTCCTGTGAGGGAAATGCTGGTTACAAATGTTACAAAAGTTTAACTTGTGTGACTTCATGTGGTGTGTTAGGGTGCCCTTGTGGAAAAATGTCCTACTACATATTTGGCATGTGAATTTCTCTTTGTTTAGGTTTCTGACAGTTTCAACATTGGGCATTTCAAAGCCATCAGCTGAATCTTTATCCAGAGCAGTGTTGTTTTCAGTGTTGTATGCTGGTAATGTTTGCTGATTGTTTTTACTAGGGCAACTTGTGGTGTTCATTATTGGCTCCTGCTGACTTTCTTGAACAAACTGTACATCATCGTCGTCCTCATCATCATCTTCGATTGGAATGATGTGCGCGCTGAAGGCCTCCTCTGAGTCATTGATGGATATCAGCTGGAGGGACGGTTCGTCAATACCAACTGCAGACAAAACCTGTTCTCCTTCCTGATTAAATGACAGGCTGCTGCCACTGGCCAAGTAACCAACTGACAGCTGCTCTGGTTCCACTGCCATGCTTGGTTCATTTTCTGTTGCATAAAAATACAGAAACAAATGCTCAATAAACTTCTGAAGCTGCTGACTCTGAGGTGTGTTCTCTCACTCGACACGACACTCCTTCACTTTCTTACCATCTCTAGTGAGGGTTTCTTGCTGGCAGCTGCTGGCAGCATGCTCTACATAATCCTCTTCTCTGAGCTCAGTCACAGGAATTTGGTCAGACAGTACCGCCACAGTCTGCAAAGCAGAAAAAGTGCAAACATTAAACTGTAGGTCAACAATGCAACATTTTCCAGTCATGACAAAAGCTGAAGTGATTTGTTAATTACTCGTAATTAATCCAGTCAACACCCGCTTCTCAAATGTGGTATATTTGTTGCGTCTAGCTTTGTTGTGGTGAATTGGTTGTTTGGTACAGAGAAATTGTAATGGGCATAATCATTTTATGTTTTACAGAGTAGAATAAAAAAGGTAAATATAAATTTATAACCAAAACATTGCTCAGATAGGCTGGTGCATCAAGACATCAGTTTGACTTGTGTGGTGTGTTAGTCCTAGTTTTGGTCTCTGATGGTTTCAACACTGGACATTTTAATGCCATCAGGTGAAACTTTATTCAGAGCAGTGTTGTTTTCAGTGTTACCTGTTTGCTGATTGTTTTTACTGGGCCAACTTGATGTGGTGTTCGTTGTTCATCAAACTGTATAGTCCCTTTTCAAATTGCTGCTGCTTTTCAGCTTTTATTGCAACATTAAGAAGACTGATGTTTTCTAAGGTTGGTATGGTTTACTTTTAAACCTGCATGTCACCTGATCTCTTACATGCAAAAATCAGAACTGTTTGTTTTGCTGGAGGCCATTGGGACATCAGCCATGTAAAACCCTCCTTTCACCTTATTAGAGATTTGTGGTGAGTCTGTGACTCTCTCCAGACTGTATGGGTTTCTGTCCTTCCACAGATTCATACACCAGTCTTTCCCAAAGATCCCGTCGATGGTGGGAGGTCCAGACACTGAGGAGAAGTCAAACAATAGATTTAAACGTTAAAACACGGAGGTGAAGCTGATATTTTATGCTAAACTCTTATGAGTTGACGTTACTGCAAAAACAAAAAAAAGTACCATGAGGGTCCTCGTCTCCGGAGCATGCGGTTTGTACCCCTACTGTGCGATAACTTTTACTCAGCTTGGGGGCGTCGCTTCTCACGATCGTTAACTCGCATTCCAGGTCGCTTACTTTCTCTGCCAGGGCTGAATTAGCAAACAACAGCCGGGACAACTCGAGCCTGAGCTCAGCAGAGTCTTCATCCACCAGCTTGCAGACCTGGCTCAGGGCAGACCTGGCCATGGTCTCCATAATGGAGGAGAGCTGCGAGTGAAAAGTGAGGCGGCTCTCCATCGCTTGCTCCCCGGCTACAACGACCAGCTTCTTTTTTCTCCAGCTGAAGAAAAAAAACGGATTTAAAACCGAAGAAACCAAATTGTTAGCTGGTGTAAAAACCAAAACACCAAAATGAAGCTAATTAGAGATACCGTTTGTTCTCGCAAAGCGGGAACCAAACAAATGTGGCAAACATGACGTGTTTCCGGCGGATGTATCCGGTCAGCTGCCTTGCATCACAAGACTTCCTGGTTTGCTAATGAAAGCGGTCAGTTTTCTCTATTGAATGATCACAATAGCGGATTGTTTTCGTTAAACAGGACCCGGTAGAGTCACAGCTGCGAATATGAACACGGAGAAGGACTTTTCTCCCCTGACGCCCAACATCGTCAGGGCTCTGAATGATAAACTGTATGAGAAGAGGAAAGTCGCAGCTCTGGAAATAGAGAAGCTGGTGCGAGAATTCGTCGCTCAAAACAACTCTACTCAAATCAGGCATGTGATCCAGATTCTGGCCTCTGAGTTTGCCTTGTCCCAGCACCCCCACAGCCGCAAGGGTGGTCTCATCGGACTGGCAGCTTGCTCCATAGCCCTGGGCAAGGACTCAGGTTTGTATCTGAAGGAGCTTATTGAGCCGGTACTCACATGCTTCAATGACTCAGACAGCCGTTTGCGCTACTATGCCTGTGAGGCCCTCTATAACATCGTCAAGGTGGCCAGGGGAGCTGTGCTGCCTCACTTCAACCTGCTTTTTGATGGTCTTAGCAAACTCGCAGCTGATCCTGATCCCAATGTTAAAAGCGGATCCGAACTCCTGGACAGACTGCTCAAAGACATAGTGACGGAAAGTAACAAGTTTGACTTAGTGGCATTTGTCCCTTTGCTGAGAGAGAGAATCTACTCCAATAATCAGTATGCCAGGCAGTTCATTATTTCTTGGATCCATGTTCTGGAGTCTGTGCCTGACATCAACCTGTTAGATTACCTCCCTGAGATCCTGGATGGGCTCTTCCAGATCCTGGGAGACAATAGCAAGGAGATCCGTAGGACATGTGAGGTGGTGCTGGGAGAATTTCTGAAGGAGATTAAGAAGACTCCATCCAGCGTGAAATTTGCTGAGATGGCCAACATCCTGGTTATCCACTGCCAGGTCGCAGATGAGGCCAAACTCACGAATGACCTGATCCAGCTGACGGCTATGACCTGGATGAGGGAGTTTATTCAGCTTGCAGGCAGAGTGGTGCTCCCTTACTCCTCTGGCATCTTAACTGCAGTGCTGCCTTGTCTTTCCTATGATGACAGAAAGAAGAATACCAAAGAAGCAGCCAGTGCTTGTAATCACAGTCTGATGAAGCTGGTGACTCCCGAGGATGATGAGGATGAGGAGGAGAGAAATGGAAGCACCAGGCCGCTGTCCAGGGAGGACGACCAGCCCAAGACGGAGGCAGACGGTAACGATATGCTGAACGCATCCCAAGAATCTGTTGGTTTCAGTAATATCAGCTTCTTCACTCCTGCAAGCAGTGACAGGCCACAGGTCACTCTGGACTTGGATGGTATTGTTCAGGTATTGGACCGCCACCTCCATGACTCCTCCACTGGAATGATGACACGCATAGCTGTGCTCAAATGGCTCTACCACCTCTACATAAAGACACCACGCAAGATGTTCCGCCACACAGACAGCCTATTTCCCATGCTGCTGAAAACACTCTCAGATGAGTCAGATGAGGTTATACTGAAAGATCTGGAGGTATTAGCTGAGATAGCGTCATCTCCTGCTGGCCAAACAGACCAAGGCGGCTCTTGTGACAGCACTGACAATAAGCTGAAGCTGAAGGTCCCAGAGGGTGTCACCCCAGGGCAGCAGCACAGCTCCAAAGCAGGGGATTTGTCTCCCTCCACTCCCAGTATGAATTCCTACTTTTACAAATTCATGATCAACCTGCTTAAACGCTTTAGTCTGGAGAGAAGGCTTCTGGAGAACAGAGGAGCTTTCATCATCAGGCAGCTGTGTTTGTTGCTTCATGCAGAGAACATTTTCCACTCCATGGCTGACATCTTGCTTAAGGAGGAGGATCTCAAATTTGCATCCACTATGGTTCAGACACTCAACACTATTTTGCTCACCTCTGCCGAACTCTTCCAGTTACGCAACCAGCTAAAAGACCTGCGCACTCAGGAGAGCTGTGCTTTGTTTTGCTGCCTTTATCGTTCCTGGTGTCACAACCCAGTGGCCACAGTGTCGCTCTGTTTTCTCACACAGAACTACAAACATGCCTATGATCTTATCCAGAAGTTTGGAGACCTGGAGGTGACAGTGGACTTTCTGATAGAGGTCGACAAGTTGGTTCAGCTCATAGAAAGTCCCATTTTCACCTACCTACGTCTGCAGCTCCTGGATGTGGAAAATAACCCTTATCTGATTAAGGCACTCTATGGTCTGTTGATGCTGCTACCACAGAGCCAGGCCTTCCAGCTACTCTCCCACCGCTTGCAGTGTGTCCCTAACCCAGAGCTCATGAGGACTGTAAATGTGCCTAAGTATGTAGACTCCAAACGTCCGTCTCACACTCAGATGGATTACAGTGAGCTGCTCCAGCATTTTGACCGCGTCCAGAGCAAACACCTGGAGGTCCGGCACCAACGCTCCGGACGTGCCTCTGATCACTCTGACAGGAAGCTGATGTAAAGGCACTGTGTCATAGTGACCTATGGACAGTGAGGGGAGGGTGAAGGAAAAATTGTTAAAGGACAGAAACAACATCTATAGTTGTACTGGAAAAAAAAAAGAAGATTATATTGAAGCCAAAAAATATTACGTGAGTGTGATTAGCAGAGAAGCACTGGTTATACCTTGTCAAAAAACAACTCATGTTTGTAAATTTCTTTCAAATGAGGAGAGTGATACTGTGATAAGAAACAGATAAATTAACAGGGACTACTAAATGTATCATAACTAGTGGTGTTGATAAAATATAGCCAGATTCTGAGTCTTAATAACGCCCCTCCAGCATCAGAGAATTTTATTCATTTATTTTGTTTCAGGTTGAAACATGCACTTATTCCATTTGATGTCCATGTGAACCGCACACATTTCATGGTTTATCCTGCTTAGCAGTATGTATGGAGCATGCATCCAGGATTGCCTTAATGTCATGTAAGCCAGAAAAGAAATTTCATCTCCACAGCACTGATGCAGCTCAACTAAGATTTTAATCTTTTAGATTATTATATATTCCTCAGTTAGTATGTGTTCGTCTTTGTCAGTGTCTTTCTTGCATTCTTAAAAACATTCACACTTCTCCAATTCCTTTGTAAATATCAATAAAGTGGACCATGTGATATATAACATACTATTGCCGTATCTATATTATAAACAAAAGCCTTGTCGAATATGTCTTTGTCCGCCCACATGCTGATGTGTGCAACCATATAAACCTACAGAGCAGAGCAATCTGTCTTTTCCTAATTCATTTCATCCAAACTATCCATTATGCTATGTATTATACTGTCCAACAGTCTTCATTTAAATAAACTGTGGTTCAACAAATGACTGATTAATACAACTAAAACATTTTACAAAATAGAACTACAACTTAACTTTCACCTGTCTCAGAACAGGTTTTTAACAATAACTTTAAATGAATTGATTAAAAAAGGGCTTAGTGTTAACAAAAATACAACTGTTTTTAAAAACAAATCTAGCCAGTGACTGCATGCAGAGCTGCCAGTAATCTGGCATGATTGTAGTGTGTGTATGTTTGGAGGATCTGTTGACTCTTGTGGCTCTACACCGCTGTTGCTGCAGAAGTGCAGACACAAATCAAATTTTCACTTTGGTATCTCAAGAAGGCTATTACTTATTTTAATTAGTGACTGCATATGTATCCATATGCACATATAGCTATAAATTAACCTTTAACATCTAGCACACACTGTAATAACTCTCCTGCTTGCATTAGGCTACTGTGAATGCTAACACAACGTGTAAAGGCAAACATTCAGTACATGCAGCCCTGGCTGGCATAATGATTTCTAATGGCAGGATCATATTGCCCCAGGTTTCTTCTCCATCTGTGGCCCTTATTAATTTGGTGCATCATTGAACCTAGTAAACATCCACAACAAAATATCAAATGATAAACAAGCTTAAATTAATAATTTCATTTTTAACATGATCATTTCACTGTTTACACATTTTGCTTGGAAATATCCATTTGCTCTTAAATAAAATCAGCACTGTGCTTTTTGAGTAATGTTAGACCTGCAATTCGTGTTTTTATACCAAAAGGGGAGCTGACGCTAATATTTTAAAAATAACTATGTATCATGTGTTCTTAAGGCGCTGTTGCCCAAAGCTAAATCTGACTGTGAAAAAACTATTCCAGTGGTCAGCAGGGATATATTTCTTTACTCACATAACTTCAGTCCAAATAAGTTTCTTCTATTTATATCCTCACCCTGAGTCTTATTTTGGACATTGTTTCTGTGTAAATTCCATTTTTAATTATCCAATATTTCCTTTTTATTTATTTATTTATTTTTTTGTTTTAAGACATTTCTCCAATATCATAGAAGGGTCCAATCCAAAGACAATCTTGAGTGCAATTATTCCACCATCATACAACTCTCTTTACTATTCAGGCAACTATTTGATCTGCAGAGATACAGCCACTTAAATGTAAAATCAATTTATTTTATTCTGACGTGTGGTGTTTATTTGAGAAATAGCAATGGGCATGCCCAACCCAACACAGGATAACATATGATATGCCTCTGGGAGCTGAGGTATTAACACTTAGGTTTGAGGTTGGGATAAAGTAGTCCTTCAGAGACATGGGAGGGGGAAAAGATCCCATCTTGTCATCAAAACCCTGTGAAGAATGGCCACCGCACATACTCATCATGATGATGACCTTTCCTGTCCAATTTGTGGACATATTCTTAGTCAGCCAGTGGTACTCACTTGCAGACACCGATTTTGTAAAGCCTGTCTAAAAGACAGCTGGGACAGACAAGGCTGTGGGGATTCACCCTACTGTCCACTGTGTTGGCACCGTTCCTCCATGGATCAAATGGTGGTAAATAGAGTGCTGGAGAAGGCCTGTGACTCATTCAGGAAGGACAGAAGCAAGAATGACCCAGAAGCTTGTGCAGAACATGGAGAAAAGCTCATAATGTTCTGTGTGGAAGACTTGGAACCGATCTGTAGTGTATGTAGGCAAGCAGCTACACACAGTGGACACAGGCTCTATCCTATTGGAGAAAGTGCTCATGACTGTAAGGTAGGCGTATTAAGGTCACAGCATTGGTCACCTTAATATTTCATATTGGTAGCATGTTATTGTTTGAGCTGCATATCTCCAAAACCAACTGCTTGGTAAACCTTTGCATTAACAAAACCTTTTCCCTCTGTTTTCTCACTGATAATTGAAATGAATGACAATGACGTATTAAAATATCTCACAGTGTTTGGATGCTGCTATGCTGTATGTCTTTAGAGATTAGTCTTTTGATTTTAATTTCTTAGAACCGTTGTGTCTCTGAGCCTGATATACCAATATACGTGAAGTTGTTTGGTAGAGTTCTTTAACATTCTATTAATAGATCTATATTTTTGGTTTGCCATTGCCACTGGAGTCCAGAGAAGACTGAAACTCAACCCTCACGAGGTTTCTGTGGTGCTACATTCATTCTACTCCTGCCCTCCTTGGCATTCTCTGGAGACTGGGAAATCTGAAGTACTAATGTGAAACATCCACTGCTTGCTATGTAGTGTCTCTGCTTGGACTCTAAGTTGCATGAGCTCAGTTTTTGTTAATAGGAAACCCGTCCCATAGATTTGTCCCTTCAGTTTGATGCTGCTGTATTGTGCAGCTTTGCATTTACAGGGAATGGAGTGTGTAGCAGCTGAGAGCCCCACATTCTGCAGCCAGCTTGCCCACCTGCCACACTGACCTTGTTTTTAAGCATTGTTGCCCTGTCACTGACCTTGCAGGAGGAACTGAAGAGTGCTCTGCTGCCTTTGAAAAATAAGTTGCAGCTCTACAGGAAGACTAAAACAGTCTGTGAGGAAATGGCAGAACATGTTGAGGTACTGTCTGTCCCATGTGCCCTAAATGTTACTTTGAACACACTAGAGACGGGTGTTGAGGAAATAATTATCCATCAACTATTTACTTTCCAGAACCAAGTCAAACACACGGAAACACAGATCAAAGAAGAATTTAAAGCCCTTCACGATTTCCTGAATGAGCAGGAAGCTGCCAGACTTTCTGCTTTAAAGGCTGAGGAGGATGAGAAGAATCTGATGATTAATGAGAGGATTGAAGAGATGAATGATGAACTGGCATGTCTCTCCAACACTATCATGATAATAGAACAGGAAATGAAATATGAGGATATCCAATTTCTTAAGGTAGACAAAACTGTTCGTTCAGACAATTTGTATGAAAAATCAGGGTTGTCGTGAAAGACATAGCTTTACATCCATATGGTAATCACTTAATGAAAATTGTTCCTCTTCAATTTTGTTTCCAGAATTACAAGGAAACTATAAGAAGGTAATTTCCTATCCTGTTAAGATGATTTTTTTAGGATAATGCAGCTTTACAAACATAATTCCCAATGACTAACTAGAAAAGTCTCTTTACAGAACTTGGCGAAACTCCACTGAACCAGAAATTACTTCTGGCGCTCTGATTGATGTGGCTAAACATTTGGGCTCTCTGAAATATAATGTGTGGGAGAAGATGAAAAGTATAATTAAATATAGTAAGTTGCTCAAACAAATCACGTGTTATGTTTTTTGGTTAGTACTTCTCCTGCCCTATTGCCCTATTAGTGACTTCTTCCTCTTTTTCTCATTCAAGATCCGGTTATTGTGGATCCCAACACTGCAGCTCCTTGTTTCATTCTCTCAGAGGATCTCACAGTTATGCAGAACTCTTTCCAGATTTTCAAGCTCCCAGACAACCCAGAACGTTTTGACATCAGTGCTGAAATGCTTGCTGCTGAGGGATATTCCGAGGGCCGATATAGCTGGGAGGTGGAGGTAAACGACAACACCTACTGGGTGTTAGGAGTAGCCAGCGAGTCAGTCAACAGGAAGGGCAAGAACGTGCTGACGCCTGCCGAGGGATTCTGGACTATTAGGTTTCGCAATGGAGAGCATAAGGCCTGCACAGCCCCATGGGAACCGCTGAACATGACGAAGAAGCCAGAAGTAATAAGAGTAGTCTTAGACATGGATCGAGGCAAGGTGACGTTTTATGACCCTAGAGTGAGATCACCTCTTTACACTTTCACTGATGTCATCACGCCCAGAGCTTTTCCCTACTTTTGCACTGCCTGCAAAGAGCATCCACTGAAAATCCTACCCACAAGGATATCCTTGTCAACAGATCGTTAGGTCATCTTTGACACAAATTGCCAAATGTTGTAACAAAAAAAAAAAAAAAAATCCAACAAAAGAAATGAAGGAGAGCAGAAGCTTGTGAATACTTGATTTTAGGAATGCAGGGTCAAGTAACAGCACTATGTTGCCAGATCTCCATTTTTTCTGATGATATAAAACAAACACAGGCATGTTTTAAAATATTTAATTTGAGTTACAACAAAAAAAAAAAAAAACGCAATCAAAGATTTTAAATTTCAAATATCTTCACATTCTTTCTGACCTAAATATTACTGCACTGATAAGATTTGTTACATAAAATTACAGTCACTACGTGTGACTCAGCTCTGCATGACACAAAAACACTTCCAAGATTTCCACATTGTGTTGAGCTTCTTTTTAAGAAACACATAAAACCATGAAACACTGATTTGAAGTTTCATATAAGGCACATACAGTGTAATTGTGTGTGAAATTGCAAACTCATGACAATAGTGAACAGAGGTTCAAATATGACAATATATGAGATTAGTTTTAATGCATTAAAAATCCTATGGTTAGTGTTTGAACTAGTAGCCACATGTCCTACATGTTGAAGTCAGTTCTTTGTCCGAACACACAGCAGCACCTTCTCACCTTCACACTTAAGTATTGCTTAGGTCTACACAGAATAACTATTGCAGATATTTCAGAAATGGGTATACACCCTGTAACGAAGTTTGATCTAATGTGACATCTTCTATATAACCACACTGTAACATGTTCCTACTTCAAATGCATTGTGGGAGATACCAACTCTATGTGCGGAGATGCTTAAAGGCTTTTTGAGGTGTTCATTTAAAAATGAAAAAGTTATTAAAGGGGTATAAATGCCCTCACATTAAGTCCTGGTGAGTTACTCATACAGTATTAAAATATCATCTGCAACTGTACTCTGTCTATGTGAGTAGTCTTCTCAACACTGTTCTCTCTATAGCATCTGTTTAACTGAGGCACCACGACTACCCGGCTATTACCTCCATGTCATAGAGACATTCTTCCCTCCATAACAGCACCATATAGCTCCTCGTCTACAGCTTCATAACGCGCAGCTCTAGTATTCAAAAGGTAGATGTGGTCTGTTGTGAGACGTGGGTCATATCCCTCCCTCTGCAGCCTGGTTTTCTGGATTTTAAATGTACCTGTGTAGCAATGTGGAGATACAGACTAGATGGTGATGAATTGATATCAGTGATGGTTGACATCGTTATGAACTCAGGAAGGATTTAGAGACAGTTTACCTGTGGTGTCTACACGTGGGGAGATTCGCAGGAACACAGGGCGAGCATACGGAGGAAGAGCTCGCTGGACTTTTTGCAAGAAGTCACTACAGTCAAAACACCCTGTAACATCCGCAATGGCAGCCATGCCAGCCTTACCTTCCACACCTGGTATGAGAGATGGAGATTAAAGCTTATCAAGTTATTTAATTAGGACACTCAGGTCAATATGCATTAAAACTAAACATTTTTTACATCCCAGTCCCAGTGTAACACTAAAACCAGTGGGTGTCCAGAAGTCACCTGGCACTGCCACACCGTACACAGCCACATCGGTCTGACCCAGGAGAGTGCTGAGTATCCCCTCCACCTCAGTGGTGGAGACATTTTCTCCTCGCCAGCGGAATGTGTCTCCACCGCGGTCTCGGAAGTACATGTAGCCCAGCTCATCCATCACCAGCACGTCACCTAGGGTAGACATATGAAAAGCAGAATAATTCCCATCCTTAAATCCATCTATCTATCCATTTTCTATAGCCGCTTATTCCTTAACCAGGGTCACAGGGATCTGCTGGAGTCTATCCCAGCTCTCTTTGGGTGGAAGACAGGGGTACACCCTGGACATGTCACCAGTCCATCACAGGGCCACATATAGACACACAAAGACAAACAACTACACACACACTCACACTCACATATTACTCACAATGATCACTGACGAAGGAAGCTTGACAACTCAAGTTTAAGAGATGCAAATATCTATCTTGAATACTCACAAGACAGGTTTATTCTTACATCTTTTAAAGATGAAAACTGGAAAAGTGGAGGTAAGTGGAGGTAAGTGATGAAAACAGTAATATGAATCTTTGTATGTACTGTGAGAAATAAAAAAAAAAAAAGGAAAACCTGATAAATATACAGAATCATTTTTCTTGAAGACATTATAAGCTATCTTCTTCCTTGTAGCATCTTGGTTAGCATAGCCATCAAAGCGTCGTAATGGGTCCTGCTGGTTGATACGTCCCACCAGAAGCCCTGGCTCCCCTGCCAGACAAAGAAGTGGTTAAACAGTGTGCTGTCAACACATCAAAGTTAAATTGTTCTATTGATCAAGCAGTCGTTGTGGTATTAGATACCAGGTCGACAAGGCACACAAAGGCCCCGGCTGTCACGAATCAGCTCCATGCTGTCTTCGTCCACCCTCACCAGCTGGATGGGATACACGTTGGGGAGAATACGACTATTAAATCCACAGGCTCCCACCTGTTAGAACAGAATTAGATAGAGTGATGCAATATAACTTTTCTCCAGAAAAAAAAAAAAAACTTTGTGACTGCTGACCTTGCCATCCATGTTGGCAATGCTACAGTTGCATTCAGTTGCTCCATAGAACTCGCCAATCTGTGCCACCTCAAAACGTTCTGTGAAGGCCTCCCACACACTAGGGCGCAACCCATTTCCCACCGCCAGCCGAACTTTGTGGTGCTTTTCTGATGGCCGTACTGGCTGAGACAGGAGGTAACGGCAGATTTCCCCGATATACTGCACCACCTAAGAGGGTAAAACAGTCCTGTTATTGTGACAGTATATGTTGAAATGGAATATTTTATACATATTGATTTTATAGAATATGGTACTTATAAATATTTTCTGAAAATAAGGTCTCACAGTGCAGTTGTACTTAATGCAATCATCCCAGAAACGGCTGGCAGAGAATTTCTTCTTCACAACCACAGTGAGTCCATGGATCAGACACTGACCAACTCCCATGATATTACCTGGCACGAAGCAAAAGCTCACATATCAGTTATGCAAAAGCAGAAGATAAAAACTATACCCATGAAGAGGTGGAGGGTACCTGCAGAGTGATAGAGAGGCAGACAGTCATAGATGATGTCATCGGGCCGCATGCGAAAGGCAAAATACCCAAAAGCAGCGATCCTGTAGTAACTGTTGAAGGCAACAGGAGAAACTCTCAGACATCATATTACAACTCTGGAGGGTGATGTTGACAGTGACTAAAAACATACCGACTGTGTACCACAATAGCAGCCTTTGGCATTCCAGTGGTGCCAGATGTGTAAATGTAAAACAGACGGTCTGCAGAAGAGAACGCAGCAGAGCATTATAATTGCACCTGGGAAACAGGTGTCTTCACAGCATGTTTTTCACTGCTGGAAGTTGAAAACGAGCCACCCACCGTTCATGCCTTTGGGAGGAACACAAGGTGAAGGTGGATGTCTGGATGCAGAGGCTAAACTTGGATCCAGACGTTGAGCACCCAGGGAGGACAGACGTTCTGCACTGAGGTCTCCAGTACAAAACCAAACCATGGACTGGGTGATGGAGGAGCTGATTTCCAACACGGCTAGCATTCAGTAAGAGGAAGAAGAGGGAGACGTGAAGAGAGGACATCACTAACCAGGTCAAGCACCCCGGTTTGAATTAGAATATACAATATATACAAAGTTAACACAGTGAGTCCAAATGAATATATGCTGTACTAATCTCATTAATTGATCCTGTTTGAAGCCAGATGAATTATAATCTATTTTCCAAAGCTAATAAAACTGACGAATGAAAACATTGCACCTTAATAGAGATGGTGACCAGAGACAAGGAAGTAGAGTGTTTGTGTTGACAGAGAAACAAAGAGAAGAAAATACATTTGTTTAAGTTGATCATTATTATAATGACAGCTTTTCAACAGCAATTTAATCATTTAGCTTTTATTACTCTGAGGAATATTAGATGTTATCACTTAATGCAGCATTTTTTTTTAGAAGGAACCAGTCCACATAAATAAAGCCTTAACACTAATCTCTTGAACAATCTTACCATCAGCAAGCTCAGCTCCAAAAACAATGGCCCGTGATCCTGACACCCCAATACAGTGCAGGAGGGAATCGTGGCGAAGGTTGAAATTGATGAGTGCAGCTTCCACTCCGATCTTGGCCAAACCCAGCCAAAGAGCCACGTGTAATGGCCAGCTTTCCATAAAGAGGGCTACCACATCCCCAGAGACCAAACCCTGACTTCTTGCCCAGTGGGCCACTGCGTTTGACAGTTCATCCAGCTGGATGAAGGTCCACGTTTCCCCTGTTGCCTCATAGATCAGCGCTGGTTTATTTGGGTGAAGTTTTACTGTCTGGGCGAAGATGGAAGGAATGTTGCTTCCATTGCGCATGTAACGCCATAAAGACAACTTCACTCTCAAGAGCACGTACAGGCCACTGGTTAGGATCAGAGGAGGAAGAAGAGAGAAATGAAGTAAAGAGATGCAGGCACATAATCATTAGATCTTTACTTGAGCAAACTGAACTTACTTAAGGTCTCTCTTGGCTGTGCGTGCTGCGATGTATAAGAACTTCCAGGTTCTTGTGCCCAGATATACTCCGAGGCCTGCTGCCAGACTCCAGGGCCAGGACACCCCTAAGAGACGCAATAGCCCCAGGGACCCCAGAGAGGCCGAGACACTGGCTGCATTGTGCATTCTTGTCATGCAGGAAAATGAGAAAGGCAGGCTTTTAGGATGGCATGGCTGTAAGTTAAAGCCTGTGCTGCATTGCTGTAGCGCAGGCTGGTACAGAAAAACACTGTAAAGAAACTTTTTTTTTTTTTTTTTTTTTTTAGGGAGGCTACAACTACCAACTGTTTAAAAGCCCTGTGCAGGGATTACTTTACTACCGAAGCGCTTATTTGCCAGTCAGCTCACGCACATAAATAGAAACCACTCCATATTTAAATTATCGTGCAAAATCACTAAGCATTAACCGCACACCACCTACCTATGAGTGAACTGACTGAAAGATGCCACCTTTGACCCGATAACCCCGCCGATCGCCCCGCTCGGTAGGAAGTTATTTCCCCCTTTACTGTTGGATTGGATTTGTCCTCCGGATGCCGAGCAGAGCTTTCAGGAGAATCAGGAGTTTCAGGAATTTCAGGAGTTGCAGTAGTTTTGTGCTAATCAGCGCGGTTGTTGTGAAGTAGTAAACAATAACATCCGAAGGAAAAGCGTAAATATGTTAAAAGTAAGCGACGTGAGCGAGTCCTGGAGGTTGGATATACGGAGCTCAGGCTTATAACTTGTGGCCGACTGGCAGCAGTGACCGAAATCTGAATGAGAGCAGTGAAGTGCGGTGTGAATCAGGCTATTTTCTGTACTCCATATTGAATAGGGTCACTGCCAGACAAGCACCGCCCACCCCGGGCGTGATCCTTCCCTAAGCATCTCTGCCATTGGTCAATCTCGACGCTTGTCAAGCTTTTCTCGATTTTAATTGGACAATATTAACACTGCCCGGTTTCCCGATCACCAGATTTGCAGGTGCCAGCTATTGATAGTAGCACCGGCACAGACTACTAACTAAATGTTGCGAAATGTTGTGAAAGTCTGTTTTCATCCCTCACCCACATTACATCCTTGGCTTGCTGAAAATAGACCACACCAGCCCCGTGCAACACGCTAACTCTGAAACAATTTTCACAACAAACACAACATTAAGTCTTTTATTTACTAAGTTAAAGAGCAACACTTTCTCTGAAGACTGTAGGCCTGCGTGTGCCTGTGAAGGAGCGTCTTGCTGTCTCTGTTTGTCCATGTGCAGAGCCAGTGCAGCGAACTCTGAAAAGCACTGCTCTCCTCAGTAAAATGTACACCCAAGGGTCCAAGATCTGGTTCCAGGAGGCCAAACGTAAGGCCAGAAGGATGAACTTATCCTGCTTATGAATAGAGGCCCTGGGAATTTGGTTGAACTGCATCACAGCAATGTGGATCTGTAGCAGAAAAACATCAGATGCTAATATTACATTCAATATCAGTATAATGTTCCACTAAAGATGAAACAAATTCTGCACTGTGAAAAGACCAATACTCACAAGAAATGGGCTCCAGCACACACAGGACATCACAGTGATTGCTGCCAGCTGCACCATCATCTCCACATCCAGCGAACAAAACAAGAAGGAGGTAGATGCAGACGAAGCACGGCGGGAAGAGTGAGCTGCTGACTTTGTATTAACACTATAGGACCGCATTCTGGCAAGGAGCAATGCCAGACCACTCAGGATGTTGCAGAGCAGGGAAAGAGTGAGTGCAGTGAGGCCCAGAAATGAGAAGACCAGAGCCAGACTGGTATCAGCTGTAGAATGTGGACTATTGACAGGCAAGAAACACCATGTTCCGGGAAACTGGGCAGTATAGGTCCCCACACCAAAAAAAGGAGGTATTGCCAGCACAAGTGCTATAGAGGCCAGAAATAGCACAACTCTCCTCATGTGAACAATTGTAATCATGGTGCTGTGGAAAAGTGGCTGGGTAATACCCACACAACGCTCCATGGCCATAGCACAACCCAACAGTAAAGGGCATAAGCCAAAAAACACCATACTTGCACCAAAGATTCGACAGAATGTGCCGGTGGGCAGTGTGCGTTGTGTTTTGTATGTCTGACCTATGTGCAAATACAAAGCAAATGTACCTGGGATCACATGACTTCCCAGGTCAGTCACTAGCAAAGCCACTGCTAGCAGCAGAAATGGTGTTTTGGATTGGCGGCGGAATTTGACACGGGATTTAGCCAGGATGCCCAGAGCAGTGAGGTTTGAGATGGCACCAAATGCCATAGTGAAGCAAGATATGCCTAAGCCTGAAGAGCTGATGGGTAGCAGGCTGCTGTTCAGCCAGGGACTCGGCAGTTCAGAAGAGTTGATCTTCAGGTTCTGGTCTAGGAGTGATGGCATAGAAGAACTAGAAAATGAAGTGGTGAGAAACGAGAGTGTTCTCATCCTCAGTGTCATCTACAAAGAATTACAGGCAGAGTCAGAAAACTTCTGGTAGTTCAAAGATTGATACTTTCTACAGCTAATTTCTGTATTTCATCCTGTTCTGCCATAGTGTCCTAAGTAAAAATCATAGACAATAGAACAACAGAGAAGTCTTAAATCAGAAGTAATATAAAAGCGCATGCACATTTTACTGGGCAATTGATTATGATCTGACAAAAACACTTGGGATTTAAAACAGTTACAAGAGTTAGTTTCGCACATAAAATAATGATGACGAGGGGAAAAAACTCTCTTGGAGCCTTTTCTAGTATTTATTTCTCTTTTTATTATGCAACTAAGTAGATGTGTTTCCTGCTTGAAAAACATGAATAGATGCAAAATTTCAAAAACATGATTTTTCATTGAAATTACAGAAAAATCAATATCCAGCACTTTCATTCGTATCAGGATGTCTTATTTAGGGGATATTTCAAAGATTGTGTTTTTGTTTAAGTTAAAGAAGACAAGGTTGGTTCCACTCTTCCAGCCATAAACCTACAATACCTCATTTATCTTGTTTCATCTCTAAAAGCTCTACAGCCCCCCTCCATAACTACTCTCTTGATGATTTCCCTAACTCATTACACCATTGGAGCTCGTATTTTGGCTCTGGTCGATCTGTCATAATGTCATGAGTCGTCAGGTTGTGTGTCTGTGCTGAAAATAGATGGGTTTAAATGGGTTTAAAATGTGAGATACATATAAACACAGAATCACTCTCCTTTTTTAAGCTAATAATTGTCTAATAAGCTTCACTGAGAATCTGAACAGCAAAGTTTTGGAAAAATAGTCTTTGTTTTGCTGCGTCATATTTTCTATCATTAAATTTTAATCATTAGGGCATGGCAATTTGCAAAAACAATTTCCCCCCTTTTGTGATAGATGATACAACAAACACTAAGCTACAATAGTTAGTTTAGTGTTTCTGTTTAATGGGCTCTCATTCTCCTGAATGTTTTCAACCTCAGCTATTTCAAAAGGACACAAATATAATGTGCACAGACTTTGTATTAGAATGGAAAAAGAAGAGTACATCTGATGCACTCAACCTGTCTGCTTTGTTGGCATACACCATGTAAAGTATCCAGGTTGCAGAGCTCCAGAGGTTAAACACCCTGCTGCACCCACAGCTGATCAAGCAGTTGATTTCTCTTCCAAATGAATCTGTCTTTATGTTTTTTTTTTTCAGTTACCTCCCTCCTATTTCCTCAGTATTTCCCCAAGTGTGTGGAAATCACAAAGGAACTGTATCATTTAAAGGAATCCAGAGTTATATTCAGAATTCGGAAGTGGCTATCAATGTCAAAAGAAAGTTGTCTTATCAACTATGATATAATCTAACATTCTGCAGAGAAACTGGACACTGGGTTTTTCCTAAAACAAATTGTGTAACCTAAAATCTCAGCTCTCTTTTTTATTATTATTAGTAAATACACGATTCCTCTTCTTCAAAAAAAGCATTTCTTAGAACAGGTAATAATAGAAAATGGCAGGGGAATCTCAGGGTAGCTCCCCCTGTATATGTCTTACTTACTTCAGTTATCACGATGTCTGAATCTCTTCTTAAATCATCCTGTCTATCAGTCATACTGACAATGGATTAAAAAGATGTGAAATCCCAGGTTGCCTAGAGATCTTCAGTCATGTACTATCTCTTTCGTATATATTGCATAGCTCTTCATTTTACTTAGACTAATTTGCTACAAGAGAGGAACGTATGAAGTGTGTTACTTAAGAATTGAATTACCAGCTAATAAATCATAGATGAAACTTACCTCCAGAGGATTCTAGATGATCACTGGTGGTTCAGAGTAAATGAGAGAGAACAAATGCGTCGCTCTTGAATGCAGAGCTGCCTGATTTGCCACATTCAGTAATCACTGTCTTCCACATTCATTTGTTCTCGTTTGCTTTCCTCACTGACAGTTTGTGTTTGCCCACTGGTCTGATGTTCTCCCTGTGCAGAGATTTGGCAACTATTTTATATCTCTACATGCATTTTCCATCCTCCTGCCCACTATGGATGTGCACCTCCCACCTTTCATCTCCTCTGAACCAGAGGTGCTCTCAGCATCACTTTTATTATGTGGTATTGATCCAGTACGAGGTGAATACTTGAGCAGTCAAATGTAAGTCAGCAGTTGATAATGTTTAAAAATTTACCTCCTTAGATTCTGAATGATTTTTTATATTAATTTCCTCCAACACAGAAAGAGTTATTGTTAATCTGTTATTCAACAGGGACCATGGTGATTATCACCCATCAGCTGACACATAAACATATTCACAGAAGAAATACATCAGAGCACTCTGGAGAAGCATGATGTTGATTAGATGTATTGAGGGTTCCTGTTTAGAGGAACAGAATAATCCGTTCCCACACTGAATATCGCTGACATACTTTTTTTTTTTAGAATATAAAAAATGCTCAATTCAAAAATCTTCCCAGGAGGTGAAGATCAATCAGTAGTGACTCTTTATTGTAGAGTAAAATGTGACTGTAGAGCTGCTTAATGTTTGCATGTTGGTTATTTTTGAGACGTCACTGTTGTTTTTGAGACCATCTTGTCTGTAATCTGATAAAAATAGGAAGGAAGGCAAGAGTCTTCCATTTCCTCTGTAGATATCGCTTTCTGTATTTCAGGCAAAACCAGGCAGAGGTTTTTCATCCATAAACAAAGATCTATGAAAGCAGACTATGAGTTAAAAAAAACTCCCATTACTTGGCACTATCTTTTTCCTGACTGTTAACTTCACTCTTACTTTGCTTACTTGGATTTACTGTCTACTAAATCTGATCTCTGACATTAGGAAAAACAAGATGTTCTTGTACAAAAGTAATTTATTCTGCATTATAATTAAAAATTTAAGACCAGAGGCGAGAAGACTTTGACACAAAGCCCTTAAACATGAGACACAAGAGAATATTTACTTAGCTTCCAGGAGTGCAATGAAAAGTATGAACAAATTAAAAAATGATCAAACAAACTATTCACACTCTAAAACACAGATAATGTAAATTGGAAATACAAAACAAAGACAATCAGAAATTCTAAATGTGTTAAAATCTTATTTATGAATTACATATGATATTATAACGATATATGATAAAAGTTATTATTTCACATTTAAGTTGCTATCAAAAGTAGTAAATTAAAAAAAAATAAATACAGGTTACAGCAAGCTGAATGGACTAGGAATACAGTGAAATATTAATATACACTGAATTGCACAGCAATATATACAAACATACATTTCCAGTCCATGTCTTTATCATAATTGTGCTTCTTATTTTGGTAACACTTTAAATACTATGAAATGAAAGTGCTTTACTCTTTACTCTACATCTTTGCTTGTTGAATAAAGTACCTGGATGATACAACAAGCTATATGAGAGTGCAGGCCTACTTGTGGTTCCCAGAGTTCTCAAAAGCAGAATGGGAGGCAGAGCCTTTAGCTATCAAGCTCCTCTCCTGTGGAACCAGCTCTCAGCCTGGGTTCAGGAGGCAGACACTCTCTGTACTTTTAAGGCTAGACTTAAAACCTTCCTCTTTGACAAAGCTTATAGTTAGGGCTGGCTTCAGGCAACCCTGAACCATCCCTTAGTTAGTTATGCTGCTATAGGCCTAGACTGCCCGAGGACCATCGGTGCACTGAGCTCCCCTACCCCCCCCCCCCCTCTCTCCCACCTCATGTATATTCCACCATTGAATGTTACTAACCTTGTGCTCTCTCTCTCCCCTAGTTTGTGCTCTCTCCCTCCCTCTCTCTCTCTCTCTCTCTCTCTGTACCTTCTGCAGGTGTCCCTGGTCCTGGAGCTGTTTATCGCTGATGTGCAGTTACTGGCCCCACCAACTTGCAGTGTCTATTTGTTGTTTATTGTTGCTGTTCTTTTCTCTCTGCTCTATCCACTCACCTCAACCGGTCGAGGCAGATGGCCGCCCAAACTGAGCCCGGTTCTGCTGGAGGTTTTTTTCTTCCGTTAAAGGGAGTTTTTTCCTCTCCACTGTCGCCAAGTGCTTGCTCATAAGGGAATTGTTGGGTTTTTAGTTTTAGTTTTTGTAAAGTGCCTTGAGATGATTTGTATTGTGATTTGGCGCTATACAAATAAAATTGAATTGAATTGAATTGAATATATTAGAAGTACCTGCTAAAGCAGGTATAGTTAATTATTTTTGATGTTTTTTTTTGTATATGAAAAATTGAAACTGCCTGAATGACTCATATAATTTATCATTTGTCAAACACAACAATCAAGTATTATATTATGGGCTTCTATCATGAGTCATATTAATGGCATTGCTTAAATAAGATTTTTTTTTTATCAGAATAAATAGTATGCTAAAAATCCCCATTGAATGTCTTAAAACAAAAAAAAAACAACTTAATTTTTAACTAGACTGTAGAAACAAACACCCCTATTTTAAGACAAGTCATGTTAAAGAAAGAGAACATTTAGCAGGAAAGCAAAAAAGTGCATTGGTTACAGATGGAAGTGCCATTATTGGCAATAGGTCTGAGATGCGAATAGCTCACAGGTCAATGTGCAGCTCCTCATATGTGAGACTCTCCTGTCTCCTGAGAGCTCTTGGATGCCTACGGATGTGAGAAGGAAGGGACATTTTGAGTGCACTTTTCTTATCAGTACACACTCAGCTCTGTTGCCAAAGCAAAACGCTTCACTCCTTCTATAATACTTTATCATCTTCACCATGGAATTTCACCAAAGTATTTGCATTTGCATCTAGAAGGCATCCAAGATTAAACTTCCAATGACTGGTGAAAAAAGCGAATATAGAAGACCATAATACAGGCTAATTATTTCACCTGAATTAGAGCCACTGTGGTAAAATATAAACAAGAAGTTACCTGTGCTTTGCTGGAGTGGGAGTAGTTAAACTCGGAGTAGCTCTTCTTGCTAGGTGCACAGAATCTGGACAGGATGTTTACGTACTCCTCCCTTACCTAAAATCAGAATACAAATTGAGTTTCGACACCCGAAAAAGCAGCAGAGCTTCTTTTTTGTTTCTGAGAGGAGCATGACAGACCTGTTTAGAAAACAAGCAGTGCATAACAAAAACCAGAACCCCCTGGAAGCTCCCCAAGATGGTGAACAGGTAAGACATGACCACGGTGCCCTCCTCAAACTGGAAAGAGCCAAAGATCCACATGATGCCTAAAACACACAGCTGAGCCACTGCAGTAATGATGAATGCCCTGCAGGAGGCAACAAAGACACATATGGGCATTTTACACTCATAGAAAAGAGCCCTAAGAACCTCTTAGGGCAAAGATTTATTCTTTCTCTTTAGTAGGAGATACAGTGATATGGAAAATTAGTATTTCCATACACATATAAACAATATAGCGTAGTGTGCAGATTACTGCTGACTCACTTCAGTTTCTGCAGTTTGTCCAGGTCTGGGTTTAAACTGGAGAACTTCTGTGCCAGCTTCCAGACGGTGATCAGGAAGAAGAAAATATTTATCTGAAAGAAACCAGTGGTTTTGAAAAGTACTGACGACAATTTTAGGGTGAATATTCAATTCAATAATCATTTTCTTACTTACAGTTATGATGATACAGGCAGGGCCAAAGAAACTCCAAATTAATTCCAGGTTTAACCAACAACTGCAATGAATGTTAGGAGTTTATTGAGCAGACTATATGTCGACACAAACTTGGATTCAAACTAGAATAAAAAAATTTTAAAAAAGCATCATATATAGTGGGGACTTACTATCTTTCAGTGCCATATCCCTTGGCATTAGCTAAGGCAGAGATAGCAACGATTACAGCTGGGACTCCATAGCCACCTGCCATCATGTACAAGGTGTTGAAGTGGGTGTTAAAGACCAGCACTACCATTCTAAAGAGCTGGATGCCCTCCAGACACATCCAGCAAAATGCTGCCAGGTAGAAGTAATGCAGCAGCCCTGCAACCACAGCACAGCCAGTCTAATGCAGAGGAGACAGTGATGAGAATCAGGACGACATAGAGAGAATCTACTTGCTAAACTAGTGTTTATAGATCATCAGCACCCACATAAATCGTTCAAATGCTGAGTTGACAATATCGGCTCTTCTGTTGTATTTTAAATTGTCAGAAATTCAGTTCTGCAAAAATTTTGACTGAGCAAGCTGCTACAGCATTTACCCGGTTCTCTGTTCGAGAAATGCCTGCAAGAAAGACTAAGGTGGCAATGAAGAGGCTGATGCAGAAGTGCAGGTGGATGGTAGTTCTTGGGCCTTGGATGGAGCGGATCAACGAAAATGTCAGTATACATATGCACAGGCAAATTAATGAAAGGGACAGACCCACCCAGGTGATCAGCTGCAACTCAAACTTGTTCTGGGGGGAAACAGAGATAAGGGTTACGTTACAATACACAGAACGGAAAGTTTCTTGTTGTGCTATGTATCAACATGTATGAGTTTTAACCTCAATCTCATAAAGAGCCATGAGCACAGCAAAGCTGCTCAGATGGTTGCAGGAACACACAGTGTATTTAGGGGTTGACTCCACTACACTGCAGCCACGCACAGACCATGCCCCTACTTCCTCAGAAGAGTCCCAGAAAGCACAGGTGTGGTTGGTTGCGTTTGACTGACAAACAACAAAGAGATAAAGACCATTACAGACGTAATATTTTCTGCTGAGTTTGATTATTCCTTTGTAGCAAATTCTATAATACCTCCTCCAGGTGGTATAAAGTTACATTGACTGGCTCTGTGAGGTGGCTTGTGTTTCTGTTACTGACAGTGACAGTCACAACTTTAGAGTTCATCTTGTAGCTTTGGTTCTCCTCTTTTTTCAATCCATCAAAAAAGCCATCAGCTGAGTCTTCCATGTTTGCATAACTCAGCAAGGACACAGTTGTAAAACCTTAATCACAGCGGAAAAACACAGTTATGTGAAAATATATTACATTCAGAATTAATCTGTGTTTGAATGAAAACTGATAAAAACTGTTTTTATCAAGCATGATCATTACCGGGGTAATAGGAGTGATCTCCTGCAGCTGTCTTCAACTGTATATCCAGCTTAGCATGCTTAGATAACAAAGTCACAGCTTCTTGGGGTATGTTCACTCCTTTATATAGCAGCAACTCTAGCTCTGCATCGAGATATAAGGATGAACTTTTTATAAGAAGTTAAATCTTATTAAATCTAAACAAGTGCAGACGTCTTAATCTACATATTATTGTTGTAAATGACCAAAGCTCTGAGTGAATTGTGCATACTGTACATGTGTGAATAGGTAACAAAGCAAAGAAGACCAAGAAAATTTCAGCTAAAAGTCAGTTTAGATTTAACCTGCATGAGTGCAGGACGCCTTCATCCTCGGGGGCTTTATAAATGGTCCTGCGATCCTCAGAATGCTCTCCACCATATCCAGAAAGGTGGAGATTTTCCTGCTATCATTGATGGCTCCAATGGACAAGAGCTCGTCAATGGCAGACAACAGTGTCTGTAGCCACAGAAGAGGAAGGGGAGAGGGGCAAACATAAACATGCGTGGGGAGAAACAGGAGACTGAGTCAGACTGAGGCAGACTGAGGCAGACTTTCAGGCTGCATATACAACAACAAGGTTGTGCACAGACACATGATCACCATGTGACAGTACCTGACAAATTACATTACAAGATTATTTATGGGCAAGTATACCTTTATTAGGGCCTCTCCACCCAGCTCTATCAGCTGATTACTCTCCAGACAGATTTTTTTCAAGTCCATCATAAGATCATGTGGAATGTGCAGTTTCTAAGTGAAAAATTTAAGAAGAATGAGAAATAAATATGAGGCAATGGGGATTGTAGAAATATGTTGAATGGTGATAAAAAGTCATAGAACATTGTTACCTTGTTTGGATTGGTCATATCTTTGAAAACATCACAGTTTAATGCTGGAGAAACAGGAACTTTGATTCAGTAAATGTACTCGCTGATGACCACAGCATTCATATACTATACTCATATGCCCATAAAAAATATTCTGTTTATATATGTACTGAACAAACACCAATGCAGTAATATTTTGCTGTGTTCTTACCAGTGCAGCGAGACTCGTTGCTGCCATAGTTAGTGAACCCTGCATGACATGCACAGTAATGACCACTGGCTCCGTGGTGGCAGCTCCCATTTCCACAGATTGTCTTATCAATCATACATATGTCTGCAATGAAAACAAATCAGGAGAGGAAAATATTTTCACTGTGTGTTTCAGTTGGTGTTGATGGAAAAGTAAATATCCTGGACTACCAGAATGTTTAATATGGTTAAAAAATATATATATTTATGAAGTGTACTGGACACAGCCAAAACACAGAACAGCCAATCACTAAAACAGTCTGCACTGTGACCAGAATGCAAAAAATATATCTTTTTCCAGGTTTTGAGGATAAACTAACATAGAATTCAGAAGAAACCATTATAATTTTGTAATTTTATTTTCAATTCAGTTTTTTTTGCATAGCACAAGCATCAATGACCATCTTTAGTTATGTTATAAAACTAAACAAGACTCATCACTAGATAACTAAATAATTAAAAGTATTTTGCAGCATCATATAGCCCTCACCTTCACATTGCTCCTGATTCCCAATAAATTGCTCTTTGCCAGATTTCAGTCGAAAACCACTATTGCAGACACAATGATAACTCCCTGGTGTGTTGATGCAGCTCGCATTCTGACCACAAATGTTCCCCTCTTCACACTCATTAATATCTATATGATAAAGAGGACATTTAATGTATAGGTGATAAATGAATAAATAAAATGAGTAGAAATGAAACAAGTATGAGTATAGGTGATAAATGAAATCATCCCTCAGCTTTCTCCAATTAAACACATAAAAAGATCATACTAACAAGATAACAATTATACGTATATAATCGCTATGTACTGTAACCTACCATGGTATTTTTGTACAGTAAGGGTAATAATAAGCATCTTACCTTCACATGTAACATTTTCATTGAGGCGAAACATTTCCAATCCATTACTAGCAATGAATCCAGTATCACAAACGCAGGAATAATGTGGAATTGCATTCGAACATTCAGCGTTTGGTCCACAGATGTTTCCTACCTCACATTCATTGATATCTTAAAGCAAAAGATAAAGACATAACTTTCATATTTAGAATTTGATCAGATATGAATCACACTCGATATGCCAGATGACTTACCTTGACATGCTTCAGGTGTTGAAGCTGAAAAATTCACAGACCCTGTTGACGCTCTGAAACCATTAGCACACTGGCAAATGAAGCTGCCATTTGTGTTGATACAGATTGCATTCTCTCCACATCGTTCAGTATCATCTTCATCATCAAGACATTCGTTGTCATCTTAAATAAGAAAATAGGAATGTGAAAACATAGATATCACACAAATAAATGCAAGAATAAATAGATATGTTTGTTTTTCATACCAATGCATTTGTTGTTCTCAAGTTTAAATCCTATTGTGCAGGTTCTACTCGGCAGTGCGATGGCAAGAGAGAAGCACAGAGCTGAAAAACAAGCAGGCAACTGTCAGTCTACAGGTCATCGATTTATGCAACATCTGATACAGTAGCATTCATGCTTTACATACACTAGCTGCTTTTCTTCGTATTCAAAAATATTTCATTGTAGGTACAGACTAATAAAAAAAACAAAAAAACATTCTGGCCACATAAATAAAACCAGTAATTTTCTGAGTTTAAACAAAGCCTCTACAATAAAGACAAATGCCCTCATTCTCTATGCACACTTCCTCAGATTGTTCCAACAACATCTGCAACCTTAATCCAAAATGAACATGTCATGAATGTCTGCAGGACTGTGCTTCCTATGTGTGAGGAAACATCAGCTGACATGGTACAAGCACAAAATACCATTATATCCTCTGCTGTGAGAGTACAGTATCAGTTCTCTCCGGCCCCCTAAATGACAACAGAGGGGTGTAATGCATATGGAAACAGGAACAAAGAGTAGTCACATGGATTCCTGTCATTAGGTAAAAATTTTAAGAGAAATAAACAATTGACAACCAAGGAATCAAGGAAATCAAAAAAGGACATAGCGATCTACTGAGCTAGGCATAAAGGTACTTTTTGTTCTTTTGGTTGATGTTTTGAGATATTTTTGCTCAGGCATCTGTTTTTGGGGAACTTACCATTTTTTGTAGCAAGCTACCTAACTTGAAGAGAATTAGCAAAAAAAGGAACCTATAACCTATATCCTATAAGACTAACATACTGAAAGTTTTTTAGATAAGATATTTTAATAATAATTAATAAGATATTTTTCTCACTGATTGCAATTTTCTATGTGGGGTTATCTGTTAAAATCAAATTAAAATGACTATTATCATAATGTTTGAGCGGTTTGCACTCAGCATCTCATTGTGGTTACTTTAGTCATGGCAACACATCAGAGATTTGGGCTGTGTCATGAGCTCATAGTGTTATAAATAGCACTGAAGCAGAAGAGCAAGGGCCTTCTTTGAGGTACACATGGTTGTTTAAAGAAAAAGTTGTTCAGGATCAGTCTTCTTCTCTTAACCCTACAAAGACTTTAGGCTCAGACAGCCTTGCATTACAAACACTAAAACTCACTGTTACAATATTGCCAAACAAACTAACAAAACATAAAATTTAGAAAAACATTTTTAAAATTTTTTTGCTAGTATGTTTAATACTTAAAACGCTACACAACATCAATTCTTTCAGACTTTCAACTCTTATCCCAGATAAATACAGAAAATAAACTGGCCTTACAGTTATACTGTAAGTTTGTAGGCAACTAAAGCCAACTGGTTTCTTTTTAACAACACAAACCATTTGAAAACTTTCTAAAAGGATTTTTCAGTCTAGTTACTGTTCAGATGGGTGACAGATGTAACTCACCTAGTATAAGAAGGTTCCACATGCCTGCCATTGCGAAGAGTGACACTGTGTTGATCACTGAATCTGTCTCTGTAGTAATATGGTCCAGATCTCGTCTCTACTTTTTCTAAAGTTGCTCAATTGTTTCCGGTAAAGTAAAAGTTGAAAAAAAGAAAAAAAAAAATTGCATCCACCAGTCAAGTTAATGGCTGTGAAAAAAGTAGCTGCAATAAATGCTGATACAAGCAAATGCTCTTATTGGGGTGGGGTGGTAGTCAGAGGAAATGGCTATGGCAGCTCACTCAGCTCAACTTTCTTATAATGAAACACCGATTGCACTCAGGTAATTTATGTCTCTCTCTCTTCCTCTCTCTCTCTCTCTCTCTCTCTCGCTCTCTCTCTCTCTCTCTCTCTGACTGTCTTTGCTGATCGCTCTGTCCCTTTGCCATCTGCTGGACTCTGTGGTTAGGGAAGAGACAGAGGGTCAGAAGCAGTTTAGATTGAGAATGGTCATTGTTTTTCAGAGTCCTGCTGGTTGGTATATCCTCCCATAGGCAGTGTTTGTGCCCCGTCTGTTAACCATGGTGATGACATAAATATGGTTTTGCCTATGACGGCATCACTATCAAACAATGTAACAATGGGAACATAACTTTGAGCTTCATTTAGAAAGAAGTGAACAAAGAACAGTAGTGTATATATGTGTAATTCCCCATTCCCTGAAGGCAGCCCTACTATAGCTCTATTCAATGTAAAAGCAAATAAAGCAAATTAGTCATGGATTAATGCTTATTGAAGGACAAGAAAAAAGATTCTAACTACTATACAAGATTTTTATTAAAGGTTTTTTTTTTTTAAAGTATGTCAAATCTAATGTGAGCAATATGGAGGAACATAATGTTCTTATCTTTACATACATCAGACCTGTGTGGGTTGGTAGTTTAATTCTGGCTTCATTTTCAAAAGATGATTTCTACCCAGTATGATCATGGCAAGCCTCCAGGGCTTTTCCTGTTGTCCATGTCGCTCTTCCTGCCAATGTCAAGGTAGTCTGCATACTGTATAGCATGTTGGATGTTTTGTGTTGGCTGTGCTTGTTTTCTTTTAGTTTCTTTCTGAATTCTGAAACAATGAGGAGGGACCCCAGTACAACCCAGCTGTCTCAATAACTTCCTGACAAAACGGTCAGAGTGGAAACACTGAATAGTCTGGTCTTGTGAAATCATTACACACTTAGGCATCTTGTGCTTAAGCAAAATGCTGGTTGCTTACTATTATTAGTAACCCAAAGAAAAATTGAGTTGTCTTACTTCAGTGTTAAGTACCACAATAGCTTACAGCTAATTCTAACATTTGATATACAACATCTGACATATATGGCTGCTGAATGTTGTCAGGATAACATCATGAACTGAAAGCACATTTCTGAGTGCAGTACAGCACCCTGGGCCTCTGCACTGAATGCTGTCAGACATTTCCTTACATAGGGGTATGGTTGTTATGCATAGTGATGCATGTGCTTTTCACACCTTCAGACTGGTGTTATAAGCAGAAGTGTGACAAACTTGATGCACCTGGTGTAAACCTATTGCACTGCAGCGTGAATTATATCGACAAATCTCAATGAGTTTTTGATTTTTGGTGTTTGTTTGGTGGGACTCGCTACAATTACTTGTCTTTGCTTGTTCTGATTGTTGATCTTTGCTATTTTTGGGTGCATACAATAATATCTGGTGCTATCCTCGTTCTTCCAGCGAAATTATTCAGGTAAAATATTACATCAAAAACAAACAAGTAATTCTGATCCACAATGTACAAATTAAAGTACGTTCAATAAAAGTTCTAGTGAGTCTCAAAACAAACTCACACCATAGCCCTCTTCTTACTCAATGCCTCTCCCATCTTGTCCTTTTTTTTCAAGCTTAAATGTATAAAATGTACAAAGTTAGTGTTGTTAGAAATATGACAATCTAGAAAAAACACTCTGGTTACAGCTAATGTGACACAAAGCACTAACATTGCTCTTAAATTAGTTGTAAGCAGGCAGAGTGTAACTGCCAAAAGCTTTGCAACTAGCAACTACTTTTTTTTCTTTCTTATCTGATAATTTCCTTATTTAAAGAAACAGATGCATCTGCAAGACGTGCAACACTCTCTTCTTTCCTGTTGGTATCAGTCCACAAACATAAGTTGTCTGCAGGTTAATTTGCAATAGAAAACAAACCTGTCAAAACCTCAAGGTCAGCAATTAGCCTCCACATAGTCTGTTAACATGGTGATATTAAATCAAATTGACTTGTATATTTGTATACAAATAATGTTGATTTGACACGTCAACAACCAAAATTGACCAAAGTGCATTACAATATCAAACAAAAAGAAAAATATAACTACTGTAAAAGATATATAACATGGACCTTTAAGTGAACAAAAAAACAATGATGTATAAATAGTATATGTATTTGAAAACAGATCTACAGTACTTCTATTCAATAAATGGACAGATAAAGCACATTATGTAGGGCATGGATTAAGGCTTATTGAAAAATAAGAAAAAATATGCAAACTTCTACTGCAAACTATGATTTTTGTAATTTTATCAAAGGTTTTAGAAACTAAAAAAGGAAAATACACGTGATTAACACTTCTGCATAAAAGAACATAATGTTCTTGCTTTTATCACACATTCTGGATGTCACATTTCTGTCATAGGTTCCCACCCCTGCTATATATGACTCACTTAAAAAGACCTGTGTGGGTTGTATTGGCTTGAGCATTAAAATGAGAAAATGCAGACAGTTAGATGAAATAAGAGTTGGGTTGATAAGAGCAAACTAATGGAACAAAGAAACTGTTGCATTTTCAGTAACTTTTACTTCCAGCTCACAGTGGCCATTTTCAGGTCTGAACACACTGTTCCAGAACTCACTGCCAGGGAGAGGGGGTCACTGCATTATTTCACACTTCTTAACAATAAGCTGTTCTTCGGGCTCTGTGGGCTTAGGAAAATGGAGGTGACAGACAATAGGTCTTCAGGGACTGATGGTGTACAGCTATGCCACAAAAGCATGCTCACAGAGGGACCAGGAAATGTACTGACATTAGAATGACCTTTCAAAAAACCCTACCTGTAAATAGGTCTATAAATGTTTGAGGTTGTGAACGATGACTAACAAAACTGTTACCAACCTACAACCATAAAGCAACTTTTGGTGACCATATAGTTGAATGTGAAAATCCTGTAAAAGTAATGTAGCATTATTGTTGTTGGGTTAGGCATTTAATGACGGAGTCTTTGTTGGAAAAGAAAAAAAAAAAAAAGAAACATAAACTAAATTAAAAAGCTAATTGTTATCGCAGGGCTGTTTTAAAAGGTTGGCTTTAAATAACAACGTGACAATCTTAATTTATGATGCAGAACAACAAGTAGAAGTCTACCTGATGAATCTACAGTACATGTTGTACTGTGTAAGGTGGATTGTTGACAGCCTGTAAAGTGTAAATAATAATCCAGTGCAGTGGAGTAAAACAAATGAAGTGCATGTTATTGTGAATTATTGTCAAATGCACTAAACTAGTGTGCAATTCTGATACAAAAGCAGTAAAATGCAGTATATTTACTCTGTTATTTGAAGTAAGTGATCATAAATAATAAAGAAATGGACTCTACTCTGCATGAAAATAAGGTGATCTATTTAAAGTAGCAACTGATGCCCTTGGACCACACATCCACATTAAAGTCATTGTCAGGCTGTGTGTGTAATGAGTTTTGTCGGGAGGATATTATAGTCACTCCCCAGTCAATGGCATGCTGAGCTTGGTGAATCCTTAAAAGGACTGATGAGGTCGACGCTCGGACCCCACCGCCCTTGTTCAATATTCAAATAATGAATCTGTTCCACTTGAGTTAGCTGGCTGAACTATAACATTTTGCTACAGTTTCTTTTTTTTTATTGAGTGACTTCTAGCCAATACGATCACGGCAAGCACCCAGGCTTATCCTGTTATCTTACGACCTTCATCCTACCCATGCCAAAGTAGTTTGCATACTGTATGGTGTTTAGGATACTTTTATTTTTGCTGTGCTTGTTTTCTTTTAATTTATTTTTGCAGCTTAAATTGTGTTCACACGGCCATAGCTAAACTTTTCACAGGAGAAGAGAGAAGTCATTTAACCATAACACTCCTTAGTATATAGTTGATTTAAATTTTGCAATGACTTGTATTATAATAATAATATTAAAATATGATTAGAAGTTGAGTTTAGCTTCTGTTCATATCCCGTGTTTTTTTACTCCTGACTGCAGAATGACATCATCTGCAGGGTGCTTGTCAGTGGTATACTGCAGCTCAAAGCTTAAAACCAGACTAAATCAAATCTTTGTCAGCAAGGCCTCTAGACCTGCAAAGTAGTCTATATCGGCAGAGGAAATCAGGTGAACTCGCTCTTTTTAATCTTTTAAGTGTCATTTTAGAGGCAGCACGATGGAGCAGTGTTAGCACTATCACCTCAGGACAAGCAGATTCTGGGTTTGGGCCTGCAGCCGACTGAGGTCTTTCTGTGTGGACTTTGCATGTTCTTCTCGTGCCTTGGTGGGTTTTACTCTGGGCAGCTTAGATTAACTGTTGACTCTAAATTGCCCATAAGTGTGAATGTGCACACTTTCTCAGTTTGTACTCAGTTTCTATGTACCCTGCCTCTCACCCACCCTTAGCTGGGACTGGCTACGGCATGCACGACCTTACCCAAACAGAGCTACAAGAACCCACAGTATTGTTTATAGTATTACAAAACATCCATAAAACTGCACATAAAACAGAACGACTGACTGATCTGCCTACTTTCTTCAGCCTTGCAATTTCCTTTCAGTTTTTAATCTGCCAGACTGACAAGCGAGTGTATGATAGATTTTCATCAGAAAATTTCATCTGTTATCTCACTCCCCTGTAGATCAAGCTGCAAAGTTTGAGTTGTATCGGGAATGTGAATACATGTTTAATGCTGTCAGAACATCACAAACAACACGACATGCAGTACAACTGGTGTGAAAACGCCTTTTCTCTTTGCATGTAACACAGCAAAACACACCCAGGAGACTACTCATAGGCATTTAATAAGGATCTGAAATTTGTAGTTCCTAATTTAAATCAGTGTGTGTTTAAAGGCCCAACTCCCATTTTATGACCATATAAATTATAGGTATCACCATATACACTATCTTATTGAAGACATAGATTAAACTCATGGTTAATTAGAAATACAAAGATTAAAATATATGATCAATTATGAACATAAAGTTTTAAAGCTTTAAAGTTTTAGTTGCTCTCTAGTGTTTGCACTTTATTAAAATATGTTCAGTCCAAGTGGGAGTGATTTCGGCCTCTGCCTCTGTGCTTTATAGGGGCAGGGATTGTAGCCAATATTTTGCAAAAGAAAATAAAAAACCTTACATTTTGTACAAGCTTTTAATCTCTGTTTTGTTAGTTACTGGCTGCAAAGCTGCATAGAGTTGGTGCCAAAACAAAATGAAGTGTTGCTATTCACCATGAAGAATTTATTAGAGGGAAATAGCATTTTCTAGTGGAGAAAAGTAGTATTACACCATCACTCAATAATATTCTCCTCTGAATTACACTGCAAATCTTGGAGCCATCAGTTGTCCATTGGATTTCATTATGTCAGTTGTCGAATTATAACCCATAGAGTTACATTTACCACTGTGTCGCCTTAGTTTGAATTCTCACTGTCATGCGGTGCATTTTTTGAGTTTAGGGGAATTTTCATGTTTGCCATATTAATGGTGTGGCTGAGTATGGCAGAGAGTTTCTCAGTAAAGACTGTAATAGGTGTAAGATAATATTCAGTGCTAAGAGTCGATCTTATCGGAGCCACTGTGGAACGACAATATACCTCCTGTTATAGTGGAAATGAAGGTGGCTCCACTAACTCAGCATATTCAGCAAGTTTAAAAACAACTCTTAAAGATGCTGACTTAAACATTTTGAGTGCTAGTTTACACGAACAGCACCAAAGCCAGAGGGCCGCTCCAGGGCAAATGATCAAACTGTGTTTTATGTTAAAACAAAAATACTGCATTGCACATAGTCTAACCTTCCTGATTTTAGTCTGTGTTAATTTTCCTGCTGGACTGGATTATTAGATAGTTTGCACAAAAATTCTCTCACAGCACATGGTAGACTTTGATCATAGTTTGAACGCCTACTTTTTTATCAGGCCACTGGTTACTACTGTACTATTGTATCACCCAAGTGGAGGACAACCTGTGTGAAGGACAACCTGAAAACCTGCAGGCCCCTCTGCAGTCTTATTACACCAAATATGAGGAGTTTTATTATATCAGTCACATGTTAATCAGTTAATAAGGTGAATCATCAACCAGTCACCATAAACTATTTAGTTGTGCAACCTTTTTCTTTTCATGACTGGTTGGTGTATAATGCATCTACTTGTAATCTATGGATTTTGTGTTGATGTTTAATTTCCCGTGTCTTTCCTGTCCTGCACTTTATTCCTGTTACTCATAATGCAAAAGGGACTGTTGATACTGTAACAAATGAAGATTTACTGGTACTTCTTTGAGTATTTTTATACTGCAGGTACATATGTTGAATCTGTTACAAAGTAAAAAACAAATGTCGTGATAAAGCACGAAAAATGTTAATAAAAAGGTGGCAGCAGCAGGAGAAGAAGCAGAAGAAGAAGCTGCTGGTGTGTGTGGTGTGTCCACAGGAGGGCAGAGCTCCACATTTGGTGAGGAGCAGCACTCATGTTCTACATCAATGGTAGGCAACCTATGTTCCTCCTCCTTCATCTAGCTTCTTATTGGCTGAATACATCTGATAATCCAGGTAATCATCAGTGGTTGGAGCAGGCAGTTGATAGTTGGAAAACAAGCAGTGCAGGGCATGAGCGTCTAGCAATTTATGACAGGTTAAATAAAATGCATGGCAATGCAATAAAATTCAAAAAGAACTTAAGACTAGCATTACTGTACCTTAACTGGCAGGTTAAAAGAAACGCCTGACCCAAATCAAACACACCTACAATGTTGCATGAACAACAAGAAATGCATTATGGGTTTAGTTAAAATGCTGTGGCTATTCCAGCAGTGTCTGTACTAATGAGTTCACTTAGGAAACCTAAAGTGCACTTGACCTTTCTACCTTTTTTGACAATCCCCGCCACAGTGGTGACTGTGCTGAGCGCTCGTCAGCTGAGAGCATCTTGAATCCGTGGACCACAGTGGGATTGAGGGTCTGAGGAGACTGGTTATACTAGGTGCTGGAAATGAATGAGCAAAGAAGTTGAATCTAGAGAGGACTGCACAGGGTTCACAGAATGATGGGTGAGTCCAACAGTGAACTTGCTGATTGTTGTGTGGTGGTGAACAAGGATTTGGGTTCTTGAATGCAGCTTGAGAGCTGGCCCTGCCCTTCAATCAGTGCCAGGGTATATAGGCCAACTGCTGTCTCTTTGCTCTTTCTTTGCTTCCTGTGGTGGCTGTGGCTTGTGATTTTCAGAGAGCAGGTATGTGCTAATGAATACACCATGTTGCTAGTAGGTGCATATTCTAACTAGCAGTTCACTTCTTAGTTTCATGAGAGTAGCTTCCAGGAAAGTCTTGGCACCATTTTCTGGCCTCAGTTCCCCTCTTAATGTGGTGAGTAGGGTTGCTCTCATAGTGCTTGTATGTTCAATGTGGAAACTTTAATTTTTGCTCTCTGCTCTCCTTTTAGGTATACTACCTGCTGCTGTTTTGTCCTTTTGACTATTTGCTTTAGTGATCTTATTTTGGTTGGGGTTTTTTTTTTTTTTTTTAAGTTGGTTTTGTGTATTGTATGTGGGCCAACAGGGTTCTTGGGTTTTGCATTTTGTAGTTTTTTTTTTTTGGTCAGTTTCTGGTTATTGGTTATATTTAGGGTTTGTTTTTTTTTTTTTTTTTTAAATTAAAATTTTTTTTTTTGTCACTCTGTGCCATTGGATTAAGGTGCTATACCTAGGCTCTTGCTTGGTGTTAGCTTGCCCCCCCCCCCCCCAAAAAAAATCTTGTTTGGTTGTTTGTACCAGCATAATGTGGTATAGGATGTTCTTTTAACTTAAGTGTTGCTGTGAGGTTTTATGTCTTCACTTGGGAAGAGTGTGGTGGTGTCCCAAAGTTTGCTTTTTTTTCTGGCTATAAATAAGTGGTATGAACTTTTAATCTTATTAAAATAAATGAACCAATAAAGCAATTTTCTTTCTTTCTTTCTTTTTTTTTTTTTTTTTTTTTTGGGTGTAACTTTTTTTGTTGCAGCTCTTCCAGTCCTACTGTACCTTGAATTAGGTTTTACATTATATGAATAAACTTTAAAATGTATCTCCATGTTTCCATTTGTTCTATCAGGAACAAGCTTGTGTGCTATACCTCTAGTTTCTGGGGAATGGGACTTATCACTTATTCATATTAACTCAACGTTTCCACTTTTGATCTCCCTTTTCCCTTGCCACAGTTCTAATTGAGAGCTTCATCAACCACGTGTGCTATAACACACATGGGGTCTTTTTAGTTTAATGTATATTTAATTTAATGTATTTTGTCTGTCTGCATTGGTGATGCTTAATTCTGTAAGGTTAATTCCTTAATGTCCTCTGGTGCCCATATCCTTTTTTTTTTTTATTGCTGGTTTTGATTATTTATCCTTTGTCCTCTTTTTGGTTAATTTGAAGTCTTGATCTGGCTCAGACCTGTGAACTGTTTTCCTACTAGTATAAAAAAGATTTTAATGCACTTTATTTTAGCCTGATGGTATTTA
The DNA here is from genome assembly GCF_900324485.2 of Mastacembelus armatus. Classification (NCBI taxonomy): domain Eukaryota; kingdom Metazoa; phylum Chordata; class Actinopteri; order Synbranchiformes; family Mastacembelidae; genus Mastacembelus; species Mastacembelus armatus. Next base: position 13,571,241 of record NC_046640.1, read on the forward strand.
ATTTGTTTGCCATATAACATTATCACTCTCCTCCATGAAAAGATTGTAATGCATGTTTCACATTTTCACTTTTTACTTCATATTCACTTAGTTGGCTGTAGAGGCCTCAACAGCCTGCTGGTATTTGAAAAATACCACTTTGGCCTTTCCAACAGTCTTTGACTTGAACTCCTGCATTGTACTGCTAAAAGCTGTGCAGGGTTGTAGATGCCCTTTCAATTCCCACAGAGCAATTGAACTGGACTCATCTAATCTGCTCCAAGAGACATGGTTTCTCATCCTGATGTGGATCTTGATTTCTGAATCATCATCCAAAACATTCAGAATAATCAGTTCAGCTGAATGACTAATTGGAGGCACGATGCTCTGTCATTATCAAGACAACCAAGGTGTCACTGTCAAGTCTGTGGGATTGTTTGCAGGTGGCTTATATACAGCAGAGGAGTACTAGTGTTAGAATCTGCACATTTGTATCTGGGTTTTTGCTCTTCTCTCCAGGTCTGTGAATATGGAATGATAGTACCCAGCTACCTGGCCTTCCATGAATTTCATTTTATATCAAGAGGCTGTACATGTCTGAGGATTCACTTTGTCCCTGAGGCACCCAGGCCTTCAAGAAAGTGTGAAAAATTCTTACCTGGTTTCATGGACTAGTTCTGCTTGCCTCAGGGCTGTTTTGTAATACTATGTTAAAACTATCTACATCAGACAGGAGCATGAAGCAGACTTGTATATATCTGCACTAGTGATCCCCTTGATTTTTGCTAATGAATCACATAACTGATTGCATATATTTCAAGTTCCAAGATTCCCCCAGTTTAATCTTACATCCTTTACAACAATATAGACAAATTTTGTGAAGATTCCTTTTCCAAGTACATCAGTCTCAATGCTTTAATTGATTTTAGACAAAACTGCACAGGTACATACAGTATTTGAATACACGAGTAATGTTAATAGCCACCATCAAAGCCATCGCGTAATACTGCTGAGCCCAGAGTAATAGAGAATGCGTGCTTTGTATTATATTTGAGTGTTTCATAACATACAGTATACCAAACTCTGAGGCTATTAGCCAGATTAACTTGAAGTCATTCATGCTTTGTAAGGTCCATTTGATGCACAGTGGTTGAAATATGGTAGTTTAAAGCTTTTTAATGGTTAATAATGAAGATATTTATGTTCTTACTGAGCCAAGTTGTTACCCACACTGTTAGAGTAGCGGTTCTCAGTGGAAATCAGAGCCTTTTAAAAAGATTATTAGATGTTGCACGGTTCTGTGCAAAGTATGGAGTAAATTATCACAAATTAATTACATTAATGTGATTTATTCTATTATTGTGGCCCTGTTGCAGGGGGTCTTTGACTGCGTATTGTGTTCAAAGCCAGACTGAATCACTAGCAGCTCAGCAGTTGCACACTGCAGAGCACTGATGTCTAACCTTAATGTGGATTTAAGCATTCACTACTGTCAGCAACAAGCCTGCGATTAGACCATTTGTCTTAAAGCGAGCCACTCCAGACCCATTCAACATCACTAAGTTAATAATCATAGACTGATGTACTTCATATTCTATGAAATGCATTCAAACTTGGTTATGCTATCATTTGATTACCAACATTTACAACATAAATGTAAATGTATTTTCACTTCTGAAAAAGCAATAATAAAAAAGCTACAGGAATGCACAAGAGATATGTTCAAATCTTTGCATGATAACATTATGTAGGCAGTATTCTCAATATTCATAGCTTCATTCCATTACTGGTTCCATACATGCATGTGTAAATATCACAGAATTGCATCCATAGATGTGTTAAGAGTCATAAGTATTCTAGATCCAGTGGAGTGCTTAGGCAAATGTAAGACCTTTGGAGATGTAGTTGAAAGGTCAAAATTACTGTGCTAAAAAAATGGAAAGCTCTGTGCTTAAGACTGTAAGTTTATTTTCACAATTACAAAATAGTCTATTTTTAATACAAAATTTAACTTTGTTATTGTACACTAAGGGAGTGGCAAGTGTGAGCAGATGTCTCAAGAGTAGCAGCAGCACATTTCTACATCTCATCAGTGTGTTTTATCTAAGCACAGTCAACTGACATGTTTGGCAATTCACTTCCTGAGTTGGGGAAAAGTTAAAGAGCTTCAATTTTTATCAGGCCTGCTTAAAGACAGGCAGTATATTCCACTTTGGTTTCCAGAGAGCTCCTGTTGTAAATGACAAACAGTAGACAACGAAGTTGGTCAAGTGGCTGTGTTCAACAAGGGAGGGTATGAGGCTTGTTGTGCTTGTACTCATCCAGCAGGATGCACTGCAGGCCCATCACACGCCAGCTTTAACGTCAGGAAAACTATCAAGCTGAAAAGCACCATTTCAGTGAGTCTGAGATGAATATTTATGTATGTGGGAAAATTAATACCATTTTTCACATAAATGAATATCTGTACTCAAATTAGAGGTTGGAGAAATGGCTGGGATTATCTTGTTGCTTAATGCTTAATTGAAGCCTGCTTCTAATTAGCTTGGCTATTATCATCCAACTTAGGAACAATTCCAGATTTCTAAAACTTTTCAACATGGTGAGAATAGAATTTGGCCCCTAGAAATAAATTTAAAGCTACTACATTATGAAGAACTCTAATCTTTGTCCTCTTGTCACAGCTTCACCCACTGTGACCTCTTTTTAATTCTCATCCTGCTCAACATTAATTTAGCTAAGAGCAAAGTCTCCGAATTAATGTCCCTTCATTCCTGTTGCGTACTGTGTCACCCTTATTACATGCTTTGTCTCTTACCTCTCACAAGGCAAATGGAAGTTCAATATGCTATATCTCTAGCAAATTTTCTGCACTTTCATTCTGAACACTGTGCTGGCTGAGACAAATGACACAGCATTTGCTATACAGAATGGAGTTGTGCATTGAGCGCTAAGACCCTGAATGGACTCCCCATGGTTTTCATAAGATTATAATTCCTCTGCTTGTGTCTGCACTGCAGGCTGGTGGCAGCTCTGATTGTGGCCATACTGTGTGGCTGCCAGTGTGAATGAACTGTTCCAAAGTGATGTCCTGAAAGGGCTTACCTGGGAACAAAACACAGCAGATTTTGCTGCCCTACAGCTGTGCCAGGAATTTTGCTTCTGTATTACAAGTGCTGGCTTACCAGCAAGGTGTTTCCTGGCATGTCTGACATGCACATGCAGCAGGAGTGGCGCTGGTGTTAACTGATAATTTCTGACCCGTGAGCGATCAACACTCACCCTCCAACCCTCTTCATACAGTATATTCTAAATGCCTGTCAGGCAGCAGCTCCCATTCTGTTTATTCCTTCTCCATCACTCTCCCTTTTTCCACCTCCCCTTGAATTATTGAGCTCTTTCTTTCGAGGGGGGGGCGGCAGTTCCTTTCATCAGATGTGTAGACCATCAAGCTTACTTCACCGCTCCTTCACCCATGACTGCAGCAAAACCCGTGTTGCTTCATGACATTGAGGAAATCACTCACATGTCCCTTACTTACTTCTCACTCACTCCACCACTTGCTTGCTCTCAATCTTTTTTTAAGCTCCTGCCCTCCTAACCCTTTCTTTAAATCTCTCCTTCTTGCCTTCAAAATCTCTATACCTCTTTTTCTGCAGTTTCTCCCTCAGCCTACCCTCCCTTTTCCCCCCACGATCTCCTTCCTTCCCTTGCTCTGTTTTTCTGTAATGTCACGGCCCACTGCTGGGTGTCACCGAGTTGATGGAGGGAAAAAATGGAGGACTGAGGCAAGGGAGGGGCTCGACAGAAGTGTGTGCGTGCATGGACGTGTTAATATGAGTGAGAGAAAGAGAGAGAGAGAGAGAGAGAGAAATGGACGGATAGAGAGACAGAGCCACAGACATGCTTGCGGGTGTGTCTTGTATAAAATTCTCCATCCTGGTCAAAACACTCTTGGTAGTTTGTTCGCCACAGCTCCCAATAAAGGCATACAGCCTTTGCTGCTTGTGACTCCCGTAATAGAGTTCCATTATAGTCTCCTAAAGGGCTGCTTTCTCTACATGCACACAGACTGTAGTCCATTTCCACCCTCTTACTATGCAGTCTTGTGCCACCTGAAGCCAAGTGCATTGTCTGGCACTAATGTATACACATGGAAAAAATTAAGTGTAGTAATTAAACTGTAATATTGCAACTCATGTTTACTTTGCAGATGAGTGCCAAATCATTGCCTCTATCTGGATGTGAAAAAGAGCACGAAGCTATTTTGTAGAAAGGCCAATGATGCTTTTATTCTCTGCTCTGTTCTTCTAGGTTCATTTTGCACCACAGAAAGCACTGAAGCAAACCGTAAAGATCCATTTTAAAAGCTACAGTGGCAACACATGTGATCTAAAACCTAATCAGGTAGATTTTTTGGCTTGATGCAATGGCAACATTATGAGGGTCGATAAGACCTTACTGTTTAATACAATGATTTTCACGTGTCATCTCTCTTTATCGCTCAGGTCAGTCAATAGAATTGATTCAATCAGGAGCACAGCACAAAACACTAACTGGGAAAAAAAAAAGAAAAAAAAAAAAGAAATCACCCATTCAGTGGCAAACACAATTCACAGAGGCAATAGCAAACATCTCACAGGCCCAGAAAGCACAAACACACATGCATGCTCACACAATTACAAAACAGGGATTTGGGGATTGGGGGTTTGAAGGTGTTTATGTGCGTAGGATTTGGGCTGTGAATTTGGGTGTGAATTCTGTTTGAGGAAAAGACAGATGTGTGCTCAGCTACCAAGACAGTAAATTCACTGGGAAGTGCTTTTGGAAAGCCCCCCACAGCTATTCAAACAGATTAACGACAACAAACAGTCAAACAAAGCACAATAAAACACTTGGCAGTGGATGGTCGCCAACTGACCAATGGCAACAATTGATTTATGTTTTATAGGACGCATGCAGGTTAGGAGGTTTGCAAGAGAAAAAAAGATTAGTACTGTGTGTTCGTGTTTTAGCGTGTAGGATTAGGGGTGAGAGAGGTTTCTGGCATGAGTGGGTGGTAAAATGCCCCAACTCCTGTGATACATGATGATCTGAGGAGAAAGTGGGAAGTGGCTGATCCGGTCCATGTTATTAGTTGAGCTCTGTTAGACCATGTAATAGCCTCACAGCGCAACAGGGAGTCGCTGTTCCAAGAGCCGACTCTGCCCAGTATGACATCCTGATATGGAAGATATTTGTTACAGTGCTATAACTGAACCCAGTGGATGGATGTATACAGGTGTGTGTGTCAGCATGTGTGTGTATGTGTGGCTAGCTCCTCAGAGTGTTTGCATAAGTGCTGATTCTGCTCTTCCAAACCCTTCAGCTCTGCATTTTTTCACAGACTTTCCCCCCTCTGCTTTGCCCTCATCTCATCTCCTCTCCTCTCTATATTGCCACACAGCTTGCCTCTTTGCCCTTTGCCTCAATTCGTCACACATACCTTTTCATTACCCCTTCTGCCCCTTCCAACACTGCAAAAAAACAGGGGAAAAAAAACCCCACCTCCTGCACAGAGAGTTGCAAACAAGTAGAGGTAGTGGGCATAAAGCAATATCCTACTTAGGAAAAGTGAGAGCTTTATGGGACAGCTGTGAACTTTGGTGCCAGTGAAGGGAATGAGTGTATGCTGTGTGGATAGAGAAGAGTGGAAGCCGGCGATAAGAGAGAGGGGGGACATCTTCTCCATACCAATTTGAAGGCAATTACTCAAGATAAAAAAAGGGTCACAGTTATGGGACCTCATTCATCTCCATGTGTATGCACAGTTTTATTCTTAAACCATGTGTGCACTCATTTCTGCACACAGAATCTAATTGATTAATTTCTTCTTGTGCTTGAAAATGTGCGTCCCTTTTAGAACCACTCCTGACCAGGCGTACCAAACAAATTGCCAGCAGTAGACAGGTTTAATCGCAGACAAATCGATTCCTAAATTACAGATACACAAACCCCAGCTCTACTGTCAAGCATGTGTAATGACTATATCAGTCTATAACTACTGCATTTCTGTTTTTATTTGGAAGACAAAGTAATCATTTATTTCAACGTAAGCAGTGTTATAATGTCAATTTTTCATCTTAGTGCACCACTGAGCTGATGTGGTGAATCAGTCAATAACATTCAATTGTAATGAGTCTGCATTAACAATGAACCGCTATGTTTCAGTATCACTAGTTTTAAATGACAGTTATTTGTTATTTGCTCTTCTGCTCACACTGTGAAAAAGTGAAATGAACAAAAAACTGATTAAAATACATTTGTAATATATAAACTGTATTGAAGTTGTTTGTGGCAAATATCTACTTCAGGTTCTGGAAATAGTTTTTTTAACCTCCATATGAGGTGAATCATCTGGCAGTTACCTTCCTCTCTGTACCTTTGCTTACCTTTGCACAAAACACAGTGTTTTGTTATTGCTAAACAATAATCAGTTTGGCTGAACATTTTTTTTGAATCTCATTCTGTGATCCCAGCAAATATACTAGAGAGCAGGTTTGACATGACTTTCTGTTGTATTGTTCTGAAAACAGGCACAACTTTTATTTTTTACAAACACACACAACCCCATGGTAGGGAGTTCACGAGGATTCGTACACACCACATTACTTGTGGTCTCACAGCACAGATGTGTTAGAAACCCTAACACAATGTAGGAACCAATGACTAATGAGGCTTAGGCCACAGTAAGTCTGATACACACTGAAAAACGTTCCCAAATTGACAGTACTGCAGCTTTTTAATACCATAGTATCTTAACCTTGTTGTCTGTGTTTGTTTTTCAGATTTATTCTCCTTGTTTGCCTACAAGGCTACCTGGACTTTCAGAGAGCTGTGGTTATCCATATTTGGCATTCCAGAGGCGGTTTTACATGCAACTGAGTCTGTATGTGCACGAGCAGATGGATATAAAGAAGGTGAGATTTATCATTGTTTATTGTGTAAAGTTGTATGCCGGCATCTTTGATTTTTTTTTTTTGTTCATCTAGGTAGTTTCAATAACTGGTTTGGTTCTTTTCCAAAAGAAAAAAAAAAATACAGGCAGATTGTGTTTATGAGTCACTCCAGGCTTGACCTGGAGCTCTGGAGAATGTTGATGTTTTTTCTCTGGGGGGCACCTCACCTGTTGACTGTACTTCAGATAACAAGAGGTTGCCAAGTAGCAGAGAAGCATAATTATATACACTAGAAAATAACTGCCTGCAGTTCCTAAAAAGGACCTGGGTGCAGTTTAATCATATATTTAAAATGTGTGACTTTGCTTTTTTTTTTTTTTAACTTTTTCAGTTTTTGCAATCCAGAGAAGATTCTGGAACAATAATTTATTACATTCCTATACATTCTGTATAACATATTGAAAAGATTTTTTTTTTTTGTACGAAGATAAAGAAGCTTAGATACATGTGCACACATGCAAACAGTCCACAGTGTGTGCATGCTCATGCAACCATACAGCATATTTAACTTAGTAATAAAGCAGCATTGTGTAAAGAGAGAAAATACAGCAAATGAATCAATATACAGCTCTCATGCCAGGGTATTTTATGTGGCATCTGTTTTCCCATTCCTTTGCTCGGCACAAAGAGCTGGCTGGGTGCCGCAGCACTGTGGCCAATCTCTCTCAGCCAGGGTTGAGGTATGCAATCTGCATTGGGCTTCATCTCATTTGAGCTCACAAAAGATTGGCCTAACATGGCTTTATCTTTTTCCAGGGGTTTGGATGTATATGTTTCAGATTGGTGAAAAGCAATGACAAAAAGCAATGACAAAAAGCAACTGTTGCGCCTACAGGAAAGCTGTCAAATGCACTTTAGTCAGCTGATGCATCATGGTATCATTTCTCCTGTCCTCTTTTGCCAACATTAGACTTCCTCTGTTATCCTGAGCTCTCCTGTTTCTTTGCTTGCTTGCATCGCTCCCTCCCTTTATTCCTGAGATTATTTGTCTCCCATCCCTCTTGTCTCTCTCTTCCTCATTCACAGCTATTGTAGTACCACTGGGATCTCATTAAGCCGCTAACTTCAAATAAATAAAACAAACTGCAGAAACAAAATGAGGGATCTATAAATTTAAAAAAAAAGAAGGGGGGGGGGGTTGTAATGACTTTCCCTTTTCCCTCTTCTGACACCTTTCTCCCCTCTCTTCTCTGTCTTTGTTTCGCTGGCTGCCTCTGTCAATTCAATTAATTTCAAACAGGCTTTATTGGCATGGCTGGAGCATTTTGATGTTGCCAAAGCTTTACAAAAAAAAGAAAAAAGAAAAAAAACATGCTGCATTATATCTGCCTCTCATGTCTCTCTCGCTTTCTCGCCTTAGTGTATCCCCACTCTCTTCCTGCCAGCATGCAGAGTCTGCAGCCAGCAGAAATCACATACTACTTCCTCCTCCTTTGCCTGTCTTCCTCAGTTTGGGTACTTTTCATTTATTGCCCATCTGTAAGAGCCCTGAAACAGATATATTCTATTTGTCTTTCTTATTAGAGATGAAAATATGCCAAAATTAAAGGATTGGAAGTTATTGTGGGTGTGGGTGTGTGGATGTGTGTGGTATATTATTATCTTCTGCAGGTTTCAGTCCCCTTTGTGGCTGGATTCTTTGTCTTGGGCGATGAGAGCACTGAAGCTGATCCAAGAGTTCCTTTCAGACACATGTAGAGGCTGGAACATGGACACTTGACTTGCTGTTGCAAGGGTCAGTTTTGTTACACACATGAACTGGGAATGGCCTGGGCCAGGGCAGACATGTAGGTGATGGAAGATGAAGTTCCAGGGAAAATAACTTATCATTTTAATTGATCAACCAGAGGACAAGTACCACCAAAGATCTACCAGTGGAGTGACTAGTGCCTTGTGCTCCAAGGACTTCCACTAAGATCAAAAAGCTGCTGATGTCGATTGAAGAAAGGGGGAAGGAAAGAAAGGAAATAGAACGATAGGGGAAAGCCAAAGAGAAAAAACAGAAGGATAAAAGAAATCTTGATTTTGTCTGAGAGAGTATTGATTTTTTTTCCTCTGGGTTGGCCATGTGCGCACAGCCTGTTATTAGTTTAGAAACAAAAAAGTGGAATGTGGATAGAGTTGTGTGTGTGTGTGTATGTGTGTGTGTGCTGCTTGGCTGCACTGTTTGCATATATTTTGTTATGTGTGAGAGTTTATGTTGCCTGAGTGGTATTGTTTGGGTTTTTATAGTGTGTGTGCATGTGTGTGCAGAGGCCTGGCTATTGTACTATTTTAGGGACCTGCATGCTTTGGAGCCCCTGGCTAGTTGGAAATGTTGGGATTAGAGGGAGATTAGAGCAGTGATTACACAATGTCTTCGCTCTAATGATCCCAACTGTTTGTTCATCTTATCAGCCGCTCTGCACTGGATTCCACGACTGCCACTGATATGAGATAACACAAGGATTACTCCCATATACGCTATCCCCCAGTTCCCCAACTCCAACTACACCACCACACCAGTTAGAAAGAGAAGTGACCTGGGCAGAGTGGGCAAACAAATTCTCTGGGAAAGTGAAAGTGAGACAATGATGGACATGTACTGTAGGAAATTCATAGACAGAGAGGGTGACTCGCTGGGCTGACCCCTTGAGTCCACAGAAGCATTAGCCAGAGTGCTCATTGTTCACCGAGACAATACACTGACCCACTGGAGAGCATTCGGCCCGCAGTGCAATGTCCCCTCACAGCCGCAGCACATTAGACAGGGAGCAGGGGGTGGAAGCAGCAATAAGGTGTCCAGGGTACTCTGGTACACTGTGTGGTGTGAGTGTACATTTTCAAGCTGTTGGAGAGAAGTATGAGGTTATTTGTGTCTCTGTGTGTGGACAGTTTGAGTTTTAGACTATGAGAGTGAGGACATTTTGGTTGGTATCCACTTTCTGACACACCTTCAAAGGGCTGCTTGAGGGTTAAGATTTGGTTTTAGGGTTAAGTTAGAATTAGCCCCAAGCATTTAGCTCTAAGGTCTGGTAAGGAGCTAAGGAATGCATTATATGGGTGTGTGTCCCTGCAAAGACAGAAGTACAGATGCATGTGTGTCTAAATTTCTCTGTGAAAGGATAATTGTAGCTGGTGTCAGTGTGTCCTATGAAATAAAGGAGGTGGTCTGATGACGGGTGCACGTTTTTAATAGTGGATGTGATGTGGATGTGCAGGTTTGTGTGGTTAAGTGTGTTTGCCTAAATATGATTATGTGCGTGAGAGAATACAGTATGTGTGTGTATCAGCATGTGATTGTGTGCACTTCTCGCCATGCCTGCATGCCACTCTGATCTCCCCATTACAAGGTCGATTAAGCCACTAATCCCCAAAATACACACGTCCAACAGCACGACACTGGAAAAAAATCTCTCTCAAGGAAAAAATGGCTGAATCTTCCCATCCCTGTTGCTTGGAGCTTAAGCCACACACCAGTGTAGTGTGCTACAGAGCATGAGCACGGAAATGTGTTTTACCTCCGTAACCACACAGGGGATTACCAGACACCCTAAAACCTGGAAAAGCAGCTACTTTTACACTTCTATGGCCTCAAAATAAAAAAATTAATACATAGCCAAAGTGACACAGCATGACTCTGAATGCTGTTAAATGAGATTAAATGAGATTCAGTCTAACTGATTTTCAGACTAGTTTTGTCGTGGGTGGCTGTCGCACTTGGCAGCTGGAGGAAACTCATGAAAAAGATTCAGAAATGTTGAAAACAAGTAAATGGGACAAGATAAATATTCACCACACCTGCCCAGAGTCTCTCATATCATCTTGTCCTTATGACTGCATACCAATGCTCTTTACTTATGTATCCCTGTTGTCTTGCCCTGCTCTCTGGATGGGATGTGGAGGAATCTGAATAACCTTTAATTAGAGTGCAAGTGTTCAGAGCTGAGGCTCCACCAGGGAGACTGGCCAGAGTACAGGACCAGGGGCCCTCACAGCCATCCTGATTCCCACCATCTACTGCCTAAATTGGCCTAATTCACCTGCAGCTACATTTTAGCTCTGAAATCCGGGGTGGCCTTACACTCAACCTACTCTATTCTTCCTGTCCTTCTGTCAGTAAATTGTCTGGCGCTGCTTAAATGTCACTTAAAAGAAAAGTTTATGATTATAAACATTTAGATACATACTTTTTGTTGTTGAGGATTGGTTGGTTTGCAACTGTTTCCATAAAAGTCTTGGGAATAAAAAAAGAAAGACATTGCAGCACCTTGTCTATGTAAGATAGTGAGTGAACTGAATTATGTTGTGTAGGAAGAGTAATTTTCACAAGGATGATGTTACTTTGACTTTGATGTAAAAATGTTCCTGTCAGGTGGTCTGCTTCTGTATCCCATAGTTGCACTTTTATTCCAAACCACGTTGCAACACATGCTGAGGTACAGAATAATGATCTGCATAAGCTGAACCTGACAAATGTTTTATTTATTGCCATGAATGTTGTTTACACACTTCTCACTGTGCTAAAATCAGGATTTTGTTTTTATAATGATTGCCAGCTCACTAACCTGAATGACCTCAAATGCTTGAATAACAAACAGTAGCTTGTCTTGCTCAGTGAGGACAGACCGTCAAAACATAAAAATATAAACTAAATAGGAAGTTATTTTTAGAATGAATCATTTTATGACCAATCATAATAAATCCACTATGTTAAAAATTCTGTAACAGTATGGATTTTTATATTACACTATTAAGATACTGCATAGCAGTAATGGACAAATGATTTTGGATTGCATCATTTGTTTTAGAAAATCTGTATCAAGATTAGCTTAAAGGTTATGCAGGGATTTCGCTGAAAATTGATCATCTTAAACTATCATGTTATGTTACTGTTTTCACATGTCTCTATATATCTTATACTGCTTTCTCATATGGTATGTTCCATCATTGAAATGGTAGTCAGAGAAATATACTCTAAAATAACTCAATTTATGTATGGTAGCTTTGGACAGAGAGATGTTGTTGTGAATAATAGACTTCCATTTCCTTCATGTACACCACCCACATACTGTACCTAACACACAGTTCACACAGTCCCTGTGAGCAGTAGTATCAAACGCTACTGTATATTGTCTGTTGTATGTTCCCATGGTGTCTGCTGTAATACTCTGGTTGTATCGCAGCTGGTGGTCTTTGAGCTTGCCTGCAGGGTATAGATCTGTTCTCCTTTCCAAGAATCCCGTTAACAGGGTTGACCTCTATCTCTGCAGGTTAGCGATCTCTGTCTAGGGGTCTGTCAATGGCTGATGTTTATTGTGCCACCAGGGGAGCAACTGTTGTAACCCCAGGCTAATTGAATTGTGATGAATCACTATTCTTGTTGCTGGCTTCTCATATGTGCATAATCTGGATTCACTGAGGTTAATGCAACTAATCTCTTACAGCTGAAATGAGTTTTTTTAAACTCACATATACCATAATAATAATGGACCAAACTGGGATGGCAAACCACGGATTTAACACTTTTGTGATTATTTTAAACTAAGCATATGGATGGTAATAAACCATTAGCATCTGGATTAATGAGTAATTAGTATGAAGCAATGCAAATGCAGTGTGTTCATTTGTCCTCCTTACTTATGGCCTATGAATGGGTAATAAACCATGGGCACAGGTGATGTTGTAGCTGTAGAGACCAATCATTAATAATGGATATGCATCACCTCTTCTTAAAAACCCATGAACTGTAAAGTGGGAAAACCCAGAAGGAGTTTAGACACATTAAAATGACTTAAATTATCTTTCTCATCCAGCAAAAACAGACATGCGTATTGTTCTTGTTGTAATCCCCTTACATAACAATTAAAATCCAATGTGACTTTGCTTCTCTTAAACCATAAAAGGGTTCTTCTCTCTGATTGAAAGGTCTAATGTTAATAGTAAGAATTATTTTAATAATATGTTTAATATGTTCGGTGTATCCCCATCGGTGTTCAATTTAAGCAGAATACCAGGTTTATCCTTAATTATCTCCTAATGAGAAAATAATTACTGTTTTTTCAAATATACAACAGAAGAGCATCAGGTCCCTCAATTATCATCTCCCATTGGTTTCATTAAAAAAAAAAACATCATCATGACAATGCATGTCTACCATCAAACATGAAGTCACAAAAAAGAAAAAAAGTATGCTCCAAGGAAAAGCATTGTAATAAATGTAACTGTGACAGATGGGCACATCGAATAAATGATATCGGAATATAAAACACTTTACTGAATATTTTTTGTTGTCTGTGCTCAGGAAATCTCCAGAGTCCAGATATTGCCTGTGGGTGTGTGAGTATGTGCATGATTTTGTGTTTGTTGCACTATTTAGTTTTTTGTAGTGTAATTATTTGGTGCATGCTGCAGATCAGTGCTGCTGCTGCTCCAGGTGATCAATCAATGAGTAACGAGAGACCCAGAGATTGAATGCAACCCATGACCTCTTTGTCTCATTTAGGTCTTAATCACAATGGTCTCACAGGATCCCATGATGCATATCTGGAAATGTTTGGGCCTGTTTGACTCAACAGGGGTGTGCACTCTCATCCTTCTTTCCTCTCCTTGCTGTCTCCTCCCCCCTCTCCCTCCATCGCCTGATGGAAGTGGAAGGGTGGAATTGAAGCCAAGTGCTGGACTGTAGTATACCTGAGGAGGCAAAATGGTTCTATAAATGGAGAAGTGAAAAAGCTCATGAATAACATTTTAACCTGAAGTCCTCAGGTCAGAGTAGTCAGGGTCAAACAGAGTGGGGGAGAGATTCAATGAATTTCTTAATGAAAGCCACTGGTATCTACAGGCAACCTAATTAAGTCAAGGCCATTGCTTAATTGCATTTTCAAAAGACTTTTCATTTGATTGGTATATTTTACTCTTCGTGAAGCAGCATGGGAGTAGACTGTAAATGCAATTTATCAGGCCCTGTTGTTTCCTATCTATGATTAATATTCAGCACTGGTTCCCTTCTGCTTTTAATCACTCTGGTTGTTATGAATGTTTGGCCCTGACACGCCCAAACATGGAAAACCTCAGCAGTCCAGTGAAACCTATGTGGGATTTCCATTCACCTACTGTATTAATAACCTCGGTGTAGATATGAAACGCCATGATAAAGTACATCACTGTCAGTGCTGTCAGCGCTAAAGTCCCCAGTTTTTGCTACTGATGCGATTCATTTGAAAAGATGAGATGAATGTGTGGGAAGAAATGTGTTGTTGCTTGCCAGCATTTTTCAGTATAAAATGTTGGGGTGATTTAATTTAGTAATGGTAATGTAGCATATATCTAGACAGAAAATATTACCAAAGGAACTACAGATATCTGTTAAGTGGTGAAAAATAAAGAGGTGGAGTTAAGGCAAATGGAAGGAAGAGACATTGTGAAAGTTACCAGGAAAAATTAAGAGACATGAAATATTCAACATTTAAGGACCGCAGGCAGTTTTTAATACACAGATTTAGACACCTGTGCTCTGAAAAAGGATGAGCAGAGAGATGGAGAGAAATGACTGAAAGGCACAGGGGGAATGGGTGAATAGATGTACTGCAATGAGACAGTTCCTCAGAAGCACATTAACTCAACAGTTCTTTATTGTGTAGGTGTGTAGTGTCCCTTTTAAAACATGCCCTTGCTTCTATAGCAACACACCTCTGTGGCTTGATGCACCGACATGTAAACCCAGCTCCACATGCTTCTCAATAGCCACTATCCTCAAATATTCCCACACTTATTCACTCACAGAAATAACACTCCATTCTGCTCGAGCTGCTGTTACCTCACTGTTGTAATTTCATTCCTACACAAAGTGCCTCCAAAAGAGCTAATTTCTGAGTTAAGTTCTTTGCTCAAACTCATTTGTACCTGTGTATTTACAGTTTCAATCATTCAAATAAATACATATGGAAAAAAATAAACCTTTCCAAAAAATACAAGCTCAGCGTAGTATTATGATAAATGTTTTGCTCTCAGGTAGCAGCAGGGTAATTTAAGGGTCTGTTAAGTAATCTATGACCTCTATCGACCTCTATTGGCAAGCAGCAGGAATTGCAAAAACATTAATAAAACTCATCGCCTCCTACACAGCCAACAACCCCCACCCCCACCCCACTTCAACTGTTAACCTAACCCTAACTCCTTGATCCGTGATTTTCTGTAACTGAAACAAACAATGGAGTCATATATTCACAAGTGAGATGAATAAGGTGGCTAATTAGACCAGAGATCCAACAGAAGTAGACTGTAAAATTGCAATACATCACCATACAAAATACAAAACACTGCAATAAAACTGCTGTGTCATTTGCTTTTTTGGCTTGAGCACAAGGCTTTGTAGCCTTTGCAGCTGAAATGTTAAACAAATGGCAAAACACTGTTCGCTCGCTTGTAGCACCATCCTCCATCATTTAGCAACTGAGAATGCAAATAGATGAGAGTTAAACAGAAGCTCCTGCTTCAAGAGAGGGTGTGAACTGAAAAGCCAGAGACCAGAATACCAAGAGAAATGAGTCATTTGTATTGATCAAAAAACAACATAATCCCCTCTGTGGATATGTTATGGTTGTATTGTGGGAATAAGCTTGCATTTACTGCTCTTACAAAATGTGTCACACTCCAGTGTCTCTCATATAGTTAGGAAACCTTTGCTACAGTGCACTCAGCTGTGTTGCACTGTGGTTAAACATAAGCACACCGTGCACAATAAAAAACTCCCAGAGTGGAGATGCTTTTTTTTTTTTTTTTTCTCCCCCCAGTGGAGCTGTCGAATGAGTTTCTTCAGGTTCACCCATTAGACAGCTTGTATGTTTAGCGGCTGCATGTTCAGTCCCACTGCCACATGGTCAGTGCTACACCTTGAATGTGGAATCTGACAAAATTTGAAGAAACGCATTGTCTGTTCAAGGCAGATGGGCAGACTGTACACACAAACTCTTTCTCCTTCACAAACACACACACGCACGCACGCATGCACGCAAACACGCATTCACGCTTGGTTGTGTGTATGTGGCTGTGCAGGAAACCATCTGAAAAAGCTACTGAAACACATTCTAAGGTTCACATTTACCTCCAAACATGCCATTTGAGATGAATTTATAAGCCTTGGTAGTTAAAGGAAAACTATTATGAAGCTCAGCATAACTCATATAAATGCTCATATTGGTTCAAAAAGACAAAGAAAGGTTAAAGGAAGTTAGTTGATTTAGTAAACAACTGTGAAGGGATTCATAAGGCCTGTGTCTCATATGGGCATTCAGCACCTGTTTTTCTTCCCGAAGTGAAATAATTCTTTGCTAAAACATTGTCTCTCAAAATTAAGCAAATCCCTCACTAGAACAGAGAAAGTTTATTTTGAATCCCTGCTTCCAGGGAAAATCTACTGGTCTATGGCATCTGTTACCAGCCTACTTGCCAGAATTGTATCACCAGTGTCCATATGGTCACTGCCACCCAGAGTCAGTTCCTCCATAACTTCGTTTTCTTAATTAAAAGAAATATTTTTGTTTTTCTTACTGTAATTGTAAGTCAATTTGATAAACATTAGTGGGGAGGGAAATGATGAAGTTAGAACAAGCGAGAGGCAAAAAGGATGGTATTGAAGTAAATGTGTAAAAAGCTGAGAGAGCACTTATTGAGTGAAGTATGTGTGAAATTTGAGTCTGAAAGCTTTGTCTGTGGCTGGCAGTTGGGTTGAATGGGAGCTTGTTTGCCATACTAATAGGCTAGTCTGTTTTTTGGGGAAGGTGAAAAAAACAACGGGGTCATGTCACAGTATGAACATGTTAAAAAAAAAAAAGAACATTTTAGAATAAGCCTTTGAAGAATGGTCAGCTGGCTGTAAGATCCTCAGCAGTAAGTAGAATTTATTCGCAGTCACACTGACATGAACCCTCATGTGCTTTCATAACTGCTGCATACAAAATAATAATAAAAAAATGTATCTACTTGCCAGTTCTTTGGGCACCACAACGAGGTCAGATTAATTTACATTGCTTCCAGGGTTAAGTGCTTCTCCTTTCATCCTCGTCTGCAGTGGCTCTTTGACAGCTTTGGCAACCCAGAAAAGACATCTCAATTTCTCCTGTTCATATGGACAGTTTTATCTTTTTTCTGCATTAGGGCTGAATATAACAAAGAGACACGCTAAGAGACACACACACATTAAGAATGAGACACCTTCCTCCTGACAGGTGACAGTGGAAAGCTTCAGATCAGGATATTCTGTGTATAAAGATTTCTTCGCTTTTCATTACTATTAATTGCTCTTGGGGAATTTCAGTGCATGTTGGTTCCCTGTCAATTAAGTGCACAACAATGGAAACAAGCTCACCTTCACTGGCCCTCTCTTGCAAGCACTGTTTTTTTTTTTTTTCTTTTTTTTTTCCCCAGGAATCAATTCTCAATGGTAGACTTCAGTAAGCTCATTAGGCTCTCACTAGGCACCGACTCCATTACGGCTGCATAATTACCACAGTTCTGCCTTCATTCCCCTCTCTGAAAGAAACACCTTCATTCTGGGCCTGACAGTGATTATTGTTATGATACATCACTGGGGAACCGAGAGCTGAAAACATTCTTTACTTCGCACCATACTGTATCTATGTGCTGTGTGTTTATGTATTACCTAGACTCAAAATTTGCATTTGCCCCAGTACATATAGTTCTATCTGAATCCTGGGATTTTATTTCTTTCCTTGGTGTAGATTATGTCCTAGTTCATACTCACTGCACCTGGCTGATGTGCCTGTTTTGTGTTCATCAGGGTTTCTGCCATGCATAATCTACAATAGATATTTATTTGATTTACATATGTTCCTCTGCTCTTGCATATGCAATTGTGCAGGGTTGTATGCTCACATGAAAGTGTGCATTTGTTTCTATTTCCACTGCTTATGTGTGCTGTGTGCAGATTGTGCATGTGTGAATAAATGCGCAGAAGGGATTCGGGGGGCTAGAGCAGAGAAGGCTGCTGTGGGAGTAGCAGCAATGCTCTGACTGTCTTTCCTTTCACAGGGAGTGCAAAAGAAGTGTAACATGACATGAGAATAATTTAAACAGCAGATCTATATATATTAAAAACAGTAAAGCACATGGTAGGATGATAGGGCCAGGGATCATTAGGATTCTGTCCATAATGTGAACTTAAACTAGGCCTTAGTTTACTGCCTTCAAGGCAGAACAAGCCCCGTGGAGAGCTAATATTTCATTACTCTGGTCTGGAGGGATTGAGTGCACCCCCACCCTTTACCAATCTCACCCCAGCCCACCTCCCTGGCTCCCAAGTTTGATCTGTACCTGTCTCATGGATAGCTAGAGACTCCCTGTGGGACCATAGCCCATACTGTGCAGCTCCATGTAGACTCTGGACTGGAAAATGACATTTTCAGTCCAACCCACACATGTAAGGGTGACTCAACAAGCACTTAGTACTTGAGTCCTGTAGATGCTGCCTCTCTGAACACGTTCTACTGCATGTTACAGTTTGCCAGAAAAATAAATAAAGTTGGAAAAAAAATTTTTCTGCACACCAAAATTAGATTTGGTAGATTTATTACATTTAGCCCTAAATTCACCAAGAGAACAGTGCAGCATTTTGTTAGCACTGAGATGTCAACACATCGGTGCCTTGCACATTGTTATTGTGAGCTAAGCTTCCTATTAAGCTCACATGGCTTTAACAATTACCTGCCATTATCCTTTTAAATAGGTTACTTATTACAGTAAGTATCTTTACTCCTTCTTGTGTGTGTATTTCCTGAAGTGGACTGTTTACATGGCAGCCTCCGGGCCACCCTGAGAGCAAAGGAATTGGCCATGATAACAGTTGTAACAACAGAGTATATGATCTAATAGGAGCCCAGTTGTTTGGAGGTGAATATATTTCGTGAGGGGATAATTAAATGAGAACATTGCAGAGGAGGTGATAGATGAAAAGATAGAGATAGAAATGTGCTGGGAAGGAGTGGGAAGGCAGCAGAAAGTGAGGGAGAGAGAAAGGCAGAAAGAAGTGAAAATTGTCAGGTGGGAGTAGGAGACCTGAAATATAGAAAAAGAGTGAGGCTGGCTGAAAGTAATAGATGGATCATGTAGCAGGAGGGATGGAAGGAGAATAGTCTGATTGCTGGACAGAGAAGGTACAAGAATATTAGTTGTTTCATTACACAGAACAAAAGAGCCTGAATCTTTTCACACAGAAAGGTGTAAGTGTTTTCCATTAGAGAGACCCGGCTCCCAAAATACCCCCAGAACAGAGCTCTGCTTTGGCCCTTATTTTCCCTTCCACTCACCATGGTCACAGCACAGTGGTGACCAGTCCTGCTTGTGTGTTCAGCTTTCTGTGATGTCAATACATATTTACACCAGTCTAGTTTGAAAAAGATGACATTTGCAAGCAGTGATTTAGAGGCAAATACTGTATATGATTGGCAAATGGTTCTGAGGTGTTCAGTCAGAGTTATGCATGGGGTTGGGGGGAGTTAGTGAAGTTGCATATTTTTTCCTGGTGTGTGTTTCTGTTTTGGTGTAGCTGAGAAAGAGAGTGAGAGAAGGAGGGCTGCAGGTGACTTCATCAGTCAGAGAGATGGGTGGGTTCCGTCAGTGTGACGGCCTCGTCAGCGGCCCATATTAAACACATTAAACACTGGGCCGAGCTCCTCATTAATCAGCCCAGAGGGATGACAGTCAGTTCTGCTATCGGCCCCATACATCCATGCATGCCCAGGGCTGTCTGGACCCCAGGTAATATAGCTCTTTCGCAGATAACGCCATGATAGATTGACTGCAGCTGCTCTGATTGGGGCTCACTAGTGTAACACCACATTGTCTGGCTTTATCAAGGGAGCACATTAAGCAGGCATCACAGATCAACTTTTCAAAAGCTTCATGATTCCACTGTTTTTTGACTAGATGGGGAAATTTAGTGTCAGACCTATAAGGTGTGACACATATGTTTAAGGTAGGGCCTATGTCTTCTACGCCCTCTTGGAGAGAAGAATCACATCCTGTATACATTTTGTCACATTAAGTGTCCTGTAGTTCATGTAACATGACTTCACTTTGATGTCTTTATATGCTGGTACCATATATATATATATATATATACTCTTATAACTGAGCAAGGATGATTAAAATACATACATATATCTAAATATATATGTATGTATTTTACACAGTTATTGTGTAACTGTCGCCTCTTAACTCACACATTGTGGTGCTGTGCCTAAAGAACAGCTTGTGGCCTGATATATATATATATATATACATATACATACATACATACATATATATACATATACATACATACATACATATATATACATATACATACATACATACATATATGTACATATACATACATACATACATATATGTATATATATGTATGTATGTATGTATATGTATACGTATGTAAATACGTATGTACATACATACGTATGTATGTATATGTATGTGTATATGTATGTATGTATATATATATATATATATATAGGAACAGCTATATATATATATATATATATATAGGAACAGCTATATATATATATATATATATATATATATATATATATCAGGCCACAAGCTGTTCTTTAGGCACAGCACCACAATGTGTGAGTTAAGAGGCGACAGTTACACAATAACTGTGTAAAATACATACATATATATTTAGATATATGTATGTATTTTAATCATCCTTGCTCAGTTATAAGAGTCTAATTCTACCTATGTAGCACACTCCACGTTGATCATCCACAAAAGCTGGGACCCTATCCACAACCACCCAAAACATCATTCTCTGTGAAAGCCATCTGAAGCTTATTGTTAGTGCGAACCATCCAATAATTTGCTGTAGTTAGTGGTTCAGTTTAATTACTGTGGCTTCATTAAAGGACCTTTAAGAGAAGAGAACATATAACCGTGATGTGCAGTCAAGTCAGTTGGGATAGAGAGTGTTGTCCATGTCTAGAGGTACACGGGGGATTGTTCTGCACCACTAGATGTCTCTCTTCAGATAGGCTAGAGTCTGAGGTTGGAGCTGACAGAGGGGCTGAGAGAGGTCAGACCCATACTAGAGGGAAGAAAGAAGTGAGGGCATCAAGTAGGTCCTCTGCTTCTCTTTGTGCCCTTGTTTGTACACAGACGTGACTGTTTTTTCTGCTGCCTGGAGAGCCATAAAGCCGTAGTTCCCCGCTGTCGGACTCTGTTTGTTGTTTTTCCGAACAGTGCTGTAGGTGAATTCTGCTCACCTTCAGTCTTTGCCTCAGCTCATTTGAGATGTAAAATGCAGAACCTTTGTGTACATATTCTGCAGAGGTACAATGTCTCTAAAATTCTGAAGCCGGTTAATGAAATGTCCCTTTTTCATGTATTTATTTATCTAAGAAGCACAATACTTTATTTATCTTCCTTTTGTTTACTTCTCCAGGCCTTTCATTCTTCCAAGTGCACATTCTCTTTCCCTTCCCCTCTGGTTTAGTTGAGATACACTGCTCTGCATTTTCATTTTTTTTTTTGTCCATCCTCTTCTAGAGGAACTCACACGTTTCCTCCATGCTCAATATTGTCTGCTCTTCTATTCATGTGTATCAACTGCAATCCTGTACTACAGAGGTTATATCATTTTGTACTGGAGGGTCAGAAGTGCAGCAGTATGTTTGCCCACAGGCAGCTTATCTCAGCAATGCCATAAGACTAGATTCCAGCAAATCCCACTGAAACCACATAACATATTCAAGCTCAGTGAAATGCTTGCAGAATGAATAGGGAGTGAAAAGTACAGCACAAAAATATCCATTGGAATTATATTATCTCACCTCATATTTGTTGTACTCTATCTCTGCAAAAATATACACAAACACCATTTTATTCCTTGGCGTCTGTATTTTCCATGTGACAGTATGCCGGTCCTTCAGCTGTGATTCTCCAGAGCATGCGAGGATGTGGCTCCGCATTGGGCATCATGGTGCCACAGCCATCCTGTGCTGCTGCTGCTGTGCTGTTGAACACACATGGAGCCAGTATAATTACTTCCATTATCACTGCCACACAACACAGAACGACAGAGACGGGGAAGATGAGAATTGAGGGCACTCACAATGGGACACATGAAATCTACCTCCAACTCATGCACAGTGGCAGATTGAGAGAAAGAGTCATAGAGAGGTGCGGTGCTGCGAGGAAAGGGGATGTGAAGGAAGGTGGGAACAAGAAACTAAAATAGTTTTGGTTGACAAAATTGAGCTGTGGATGTGTGTGTCTGAGTGCATGGCCTGAGTGTTTGCACCTTTTGTTTTTCATGTTCGCAAAGATAGAGAAGCTGTGCAATCAGTTTCTCTACCCCAGCTTGTAATCAGCAGACATGTCAGTAAACACTGTTAATGGGGGTGGACACTCTCTCCCTTCTCACCCAAGACCCCTGCAGTAGCTAATTGGGATAAATGCAACTCCATGCTCCATTTACCCTCACCCTCTGTATTTCTTTCCATCTTTTCCCTTCTCGTTTTCATTCTCCTCCTTCAACCCCATCTTTCCCCTCCTCTCTGTCTTCTGTTGCTCTCTTTGCTTATTCTTGTCCTTGCTTGTTAATGGCTTCCCGGCTCATTGATACTCCAGATGTTTTTATAATCAAAACACGAGAAACAATATAGTGGACATGGCCCCATCTCCTCCACTATTAGTGAATTGAAATGAGCTGTTTGCTATGTTTAACATGGGCACAGCACAAAAACAGCAATGTGTGATGAATCACATATGAGATATTGTCAACCACGCTTAATACAAATAACTTTTTTTTCTCTGATTAGTGTAAGCTACCTTGCAGCACATCGTGCTCAAAGTTCCTGCATATTTTCATACTTCATGTACCTCAGAGTAAAGAAATAACTCGTTGATTTGATATTATTCATTATGATTTATTATTTTGTTGCTACCTTCCACCCATGCCCGCCGTATATATATATGATGGTGTAATGTATTCATGGGTCTTGCTACACCATCATTGCTTTTGTGATGTAATCTCTTTTCTCCTGACTTAGACCCCACCTGTGGGAGAAGGGGAGAGAACGCTGTAAGTGCTTGTGTGATGTAAAATGCCTAATTTGGGGGGTGATTGATGGTTTAATATTGCAGCCTGCAACCTTGCTGCCCCCACCTACCCAATGAAGCTGCAGGCAGACGCAAAACCGTACCACTGTGTGTGTATAATGTCACTTTCCATTCTCACATTCAAACCTAGCTGGTGGAATTAAACCAATTCTGAGTTTGTTTGTTTTGGTGTGTGTTTAGATGTGTCGTGCGTGTGTGTATATGTGTTCGTTGTGGGTGTGTTGAAGCATTTCTTCTAGCGCAGCACGGCTAAAATCCACTTAGATATATTGACTGTGGTCTAGAGTCAGCGGTCAGTTATTGCAGCCATTTCTGTTTTCCTCATTTTAACCAATCTTCCCTCATCTTTCCTGTCTCCTCTGTTTTCCCTGAGATACAGTGTGAGTCAGTGTCACTCATTACCATTCCTGTAATGTCATGAATACTATCAACCCGCCGCTCTCTTTTGTCTTCCGATTTGTCTTTTTTTCTCTGCTTGTTTTTTGGTGTGATTCATGTATTGTGATTTATATAAGAGTCTTGCAAATTTGTGCAAATTAGTGGTGCAATGATTCAAAAGGTATTGAAGCTATTGAACATTTATTAAAGACATGAAATAGTTTTCTTTAGAAAAAACAACAACATTGGTCATTAGTTCAAATGTCAGAAAACACCTGAAGTTTTCCATGACAGTGAGAGTTTTTTTCATTTTTTATTTTAACTATATTTCCCTAAACCTAACCTAGAGCCATTGTAGTGGTAGATCACAAAAACCTTCATACTTTGTTACTGTCATATTCGCTTTGAACAGACATACAGTGTTGTACTGATTGAAGACATTTTATCAAAGTACTCCTCTATGTAATTTTCTAAAAACATATTTTGTAGTTTGGGCAAATTGTTGACATCATTTATTTAAAATTCACCTAAAGAATAATTTGTTTTATTAGAATTTTTTTTTTTTTTTTTTACTTTATTGTTATGAAGTCACAACAAAGCAATATCATGAAACCTGAATTGCTTGAAAAGGCTGAATAAACAAATGTATAATCTTGTTTCGTGTCTTCCTACACATAGACAACATTTCTAACTGTTCCACAATGAGGTTTATGTGTGTGAGGACCCGTTATGAGATGTCTGCTTCAATTCTTCCTTAATGTGAGTGCAACTGAGGCTTTAAAGCTTTCACTTTTTTTTTTTTTTTTTTTAGCAGATGTGCAACAGAATCTGTGAAAGAGAAGATCATTAAGATTCTGGGATTCATTTTTTACATTTTTATGACCCTTGCCACCAAAAATGAAAATGAAGTACTGCTCAGAACAAAGTCATGCAATAGTGGTGGGCTGCTTATTTACTCAGTGCTGCCTAACAAGCAAAGTTTTGTAAAGCTTATGAGATTTGACATGCCCACAACATCAGGAAAGAGATGGCAAAGGTGGTAATTCATGATTGGAATGTTATGGCAATGCAAATCATGTACAAATATTGTGATTTCATAACTTTTAAAGACTTCTACTTTCAACATTTGTGGAGTTTTTGTTTGGCTAGTCTTTCAGTATCCCCAGAGGTTTTTAGTTCTGTCTCTCCACTGGCTAATCCCACACCCCATCAATCCTAGCATCATGAACACAGACGCCACCTGAGGAGTAGGTGGAAAAATGAATATCTGTATCAGTTTCAAAAGTTAGACAAACTGCCTTTAGATTCTTCTGGATGTGTTCATCATCACGTCAATGCTGTTGATTTGTATTCTATACAGTTCTCAATGGGGAAATGAATCATGATACTATGCCTGTGAGTCATCTAGCTATGCAGAAACTATGGTGTCATTATGTTGATATTTTGTCTACTATTAGCCATAAGGAACAACTGTTCACAGTGATATGCATAATGCCATCTACTGTGGACAAGTCCTAAGAGATAGTCGGAGAATACTTTTTCTGAATTTGAAATGCACATGCACACACAACTACATATGCATGTGTGTGGACACGGTCTCAAATGGTTGTTGTGCTAATATGTTTTTAATGTCTTTGGGATGCAGTCGACATCTCTAATTTGTTTTTGTCTAAGCTGTGTGCTTATGTGGATGGGGGACATCAAAGCAGCAAAAATAGCATTTCTCATTAACCAGCCTTTCCCTCTCATTTATTTTCCTCGTCCTCACTTGCCAGTTTGTCCACATGAGTGTTTTTTTAGGCACAGCTTGTGAAGTTGTGAGGAGGAGTTTCTGGAGAAAATATAATGGGCCAGTGCTACTGTATGTTCGTTTACTGCTTCCTATATTCTGCTCTTATCGTTATTGGGATTATCAACTGTAACCAAAAAAAAAAAAGGTATCAAATCCAGTTTAATAATGTAAATGAAACAGTTAATTTAGCTTATGTCTAAGACCAAACATAAATGGGTTTACAGCAATTAGTTTGACAAATGAAGCCTGATTTTCATGGCAAAAGAAATACCTTTTATCAAGTTAAGTTACACTATTCATTTCTGTTGGTTTTAAAACTACCCATAGTATTTCTCTTTGTCTATATATCTTTATCAACTTTCACCGACACCCTTTAAAGGTAAATGGTGGTCTATATTTGTCTCCATCTACTGACTGAATTTAAGTTGGAATCGTTGGTTTGATATTGTTTTAATAAAGTATTATGTATAGTAAATCTAATATGCGATGGTAAATCGACGTCTTTTATTTATTATTATCTATTATCTATTATTTTTTACTGAATATGAATTATCCATCCTACCCACAGATTTTTGGGAAAAGCAGATGTCACATCTACTACAAAAAACAACTTATAATAATAAATACTTAATAAATAATAGTGAATTGATAATGTAATGAAAAAAGTAGTCAATTTAGTTTCAGTGAAACTGCTGAACTAGAACCAACAATATATGGAAATATTTAGCAGTTTAGAATAATGTAAAGCTGCTGATTTGGTTGTGACTGGAAAACAGTTTTATATACTGCTTGTCACTGATTTAGCCTGCTGGTGAGTGGCTAGCAGTGTGGTCAAATGTTGTTGCTGGAAAACAGTCAGTTTTGAAAGATGTGAACTTGGCCTAAATTTTTGAATTGGATTGGATTTGGTTTCCATAGTAATGGCCACAGACTCGTCCACCCATCGAATGGTGCTGGTGGACATGCATTTTTATGACTATTCAGTCCGTCTGTATAGTTTTGCATCTCTTACCCCTAATATCAGTATGCTTGAGGAAAAATGTTTATTTTACTTTTATTTACTTCAATAGCTAACCCCCTGGCTTCTGTGTTATCATTTCATTAAGAAGGTTACAGTCAGTTTTGATATGCCTTCAACACATCAACGTGCGACAAGGAGGCTGATGTTGAAACAGAACGGCATAATGGTAATCATCCCCAGCCATAACAGAATAAATTATTCTTAGCCACTTCATGTTGCTGTGGAAACTGTTTAAGAGTCAGTAGGTCTGCCAAGGGTGTGCAGATAAACATGTCATTGTGTGTGTGTATTTTTGTGCCTGTGACTATGTTTGTGTGGCTTGGCATATTATGTGTTTTATCAATTGAAACGTTGCACTACCCAGCGGCAATGCATGTTTGACGGGTTAATTTGAGAAACAGATGAACAGATTCACAGAGATTCACGGTGGGTGAGAGTGAAATGAAAAAATAATGGTAGGAGGAGCAGAAACTGGCAGTTGACAGGGCAGGAAGATGTACGAAGAGTGGCGAGGGACAGAGAGCTCAGCAAGGAATAAGGACAAAGTCTGGATCAGAAGAAACAATAAGACAAAGACTTAGACAGAGGGAAAAAGCTTGGGATATATGAGATGTATATGTAGCTGTGACATGTACTGTTTATAGTATATGTAGCACATATATAGGCAATATATATATATATATATATATATATATATATATATATATATACATATATTTTGTTATGGAGGCGTGTATTAAACCCTCCATGCGAGGTGCAATGAATTGGCTCTATTGATGAAAGCGTGAGCCACTGTGTGGATCCAGGAAGTGCATGAACACACACACACACACACACACCCTCACACACACACACACACGCACACGCACACACATAAACACACACTGTGCTCCCTCTCCAGGCTCATATCATTACCCATCATTACACCCCCCATTTGGCATCAGCGGGCCAGATCGATCACGGCCGATAACTCTGTCTCACTCCAGGCCGGCGTATCTATCTCTATCTCACCCCCTCTTCTATCTTTCTCCATATCTCTCTTTTTCACACCATATCTCCTCTCTCCCTGTCTCAACCCCCTCACACAACTCTCTCCTGCCTACAAACTGTATCACTTTCAAAATTACTTAAATCGTACGCCTACCCTATCCTCCTTTGCTTTTTAGCTTTGCTCTTTCCAAAGTATCTCTTCATCTCCTGTCGACCAAATCTTGCTATCTAACACTCACTTATCTCTTGCTGACTCCTCTCTGGGTTCTGTACCATATTTCCCTAAGTCATACCCCTAGCATTTACTGTATGACTGTGACAGGCATATCAATCACCTTGTACTTCCATTTGCCACTGACCCGCTTTCAGTTTCACTATAATATGCCTCTGCTTCTTCCATTGTACCCTCCCACAGCCTTTCATCTTTCTCTCACTCTCTGCCACCCATCTTGCGCTCACTCAGGCAGCCCAGTCACACCAGCTGTGTCTTTGCACATGAGTCACCATCGCTTCCTCTCTTCTTCTTTCTGTGCTCTCATCTTCTCCTCCTTCTCCTCTATCAACCTCCTGCTCCTCCTCGTTCTCCTCTTCTAATGCTGCACCCCTCCCTCATCTTCTCTACAAGGAGAAAGTGGTGCTTACTGTACATCAAGACTACTGACGGTGGCCTCAACAGACACTTGGAAAAGTTGAGTTTTTTTGTGTGTGTGCATACTGCTTGTGTGTAAAAGTGAAGGAAAGCAAGTGACAAACAGAAATGCAGATGAACCCTTGAAGATAAAAAAGCAAATTTCATTCATGCCAGTCTCATTTGAAGTCTTAATAACATGGTCTCAAAAGGAGGAGAGCGATCAGCTGCTTTTCGTCTCCTTCAGTCCCTCTCTTTACTTACGTCTCTTGATCTAATGATGCTCTTGCTTGTGTATGTTCCACATTGATTCTAATTCAATTTGGATGGAACGGGTCTTTCAGACAATTGTCTGCAGCAAAGGCCCCAGATGGATTTTTAGCTTCTTCTGTAGGCATTAGAGATTAATGGGAAAGAAGGCCACACTGGACAGAAGACAGCAACAATCAATTTCTCAATAATTCCATATTTACACATTCTCATGTAAAGAGAGTAATAAAGAAAGGAGAAAAGGAGGGGAATATAGGCAACTACACCATATTGGAGAGAGTGGAACAACTGCCTCTTCTATGAGAGAAATATGAACATTTCACCCACACCAGCTGTTTTTATTTCACACTTTTTTTGCATTTACAGGTAGACATATCAGTGAGAGCATTAAACATGCAAAAAAAGAGAATGCTACAAACAGCCAAATGTAAGCTGAAATGCTGAGCAGCAGATCTCAACAATTACTGAATAATTGTTGTAACTATTATAATTGCTGAGCAGAACAAATTGTAACAAGAATCCTGTTGGACAACTGCACTTTTTTAAAAAAAGGTTTTCTTTAAACACTTTGAAAACCAGTCACTGCAGAGTAATGGCTGTGGCTTCATTTGAACACTATCATGCAGAGACACAGCCTTTGTGCCGCAAATTCGCTTTGACATTCCATTTTCATGCCCACTGTTGTGACACAATTGCCACAGTGAACTAAGTGCATGTGCCTTTGTACAAGTGTGCACAAGCACATAGCATGCATTTTCGCATGTCCTGAGGCATATCACTATACTGCACTCGTCTCATGTCAAAACACTGGTGACTTGCCAGATGTGAGTTGTGCTGATGTCATAAAGCAGCCTAAAGCAACATGGGCTTACAGTGCACCATCCCTGGCCCCATAATATCCCTGGCTGTCTGTAGTGGCTATTGTTTCCTGGCTTTTCAGCTCTTTGAGCATCTGGCTGATATGGTCTCTGGAGGCTGTGCTATAAACCCTGGACTTGCTCCCTGCCGGCCGTCTCACTGACAAGAGATCAGGCTACATCAGTATGTGCGAGAGGTACAGTGGGATCTGAGGGATGGATCCTATTTCAGCTGATCCAGCACACTGTGAGGTGGGTGCCAGATACTCACAAAAAACTTACTTTGTGCACCTTTCAGTGTGTGATGTGAGTGGGTTTTAGAAAAAGACAGTTCAGACAGTGTGTGTGTGTGTGTGTGTGTGTGTGAGAGTGAGAGAGAGAGAGAGAGAGAGAGAGAGAGAGATGGAAAATATGTTTGCCCTGTTCACACCGATCTGTTTGTGTGGGAGTGCATTAACATCTATGTGGGCTGGAAGGGAGGCTGAATATGCAAAACAGTTGGAACAAAGGCTAATAATTCTGGAGCTGCCGTGCAAAAAGATGGTACATTTCCTTGACTTTTGTAGTACCCAAACTGGCTTCGTTTGGAGGAGGAACACAGGTTTATGTTATTTTCTGAGTAGTTTAGAGAGCTTATCTGAACCACAGGGAGAGATTTGCAGCCGTAATGGCAAACTGACAGGGGTGAATATAAAAATGCTTAGCCTTCACACTTTTACATTCCTATTCTTACAGCAGAGTTCATTTGTTATCCTGAAAAAATAATTTTACAGTAGGTTGTGTCAGATGATACATTATTTTTAACAACCAAACCTGATGAAACTCTATTTATTTCAACTGTCTGCAGTGAAAATGTCTTGGGACAAATGAAACGAAGGTGACAATGCCAATAACTGGCAGGAATTTGAGTGTGTTAAATTATTAATTCAAGGGACTAAATTAATTATACTGAAGGTACAAATTACTTAATTGAGGGACAGGAAAAATAGTATATTGAGCACACAGGTTTGTAATTTGAGAGGATGATTTGTGCGTTGATGGCATGAGATACTAATTTGGAGGAGCAATTCATGACAAATTAGGCCAAGAACCTATTTAGTTCTGAGAAAAGAGAAACCAATTTTTTGAATCACTTCCCCTCGCACTTATGACGTAACTTTAATACTTACATTTTTTCATTTAGTTGGGGAATGTACAATTTTTGTGCAAACTGAGCTAAAAATGTGTGTGTATGGGTTGCATACATTTGCTAGAATACATACAGCAGAGCAATAATGCGCATGTGTCTGTGTGTCTGTTAATGCATGTGTGTCCTCTTTTATTTCAGTAGTGAAAGGTTGCTGGCAGTAAAGGGATTTGAAAAGTGCGATTTTGAACTTCTTCATGTTAGAAGTCAGTTTGATCAATGTCTGCTGCAGCTCTCACTTGCTTGAGGGCACAGTGAACCACTGATAGATGAATTCCTCTGTGTGAGTCCATGGACTGATGTGTAGGTGTACAGTGAGAAAAAGAGAACAAAAGCAAATCAAAGTCTAAATGTGCATCTGTGTGTGTGTGTGTGAGTGTGTGAGTGAGGGTGTGTGTGTGAGGGTGTGTGTGCGCGTGTGTGTGTGACTGTGCGCGCGCACGCGTGCGTGTGTGTGTGAATTGGGCGCACGCACGCTTATATCCAAACACGTAATATCTACATACTGTATCTCTATCTTTTTAGTATGGAAAAGGTGTGGGTGTTCTGCATCTGTCTCCGTGTAATGTTTACTGATTGAATCACACATTCAAAGCCTCTAGTTATTATCATGCTACTTGTAGGCTTGTAGAAGCTAACAAAGACACAGATGAGTCTCTGGACTTTATCAGACAGTTCAGCCACCAATTCAGGCTGGTAGTCAGGCATCAGTACCCAGCCTGCCCCTGGAGCCCAGTGGCCTGCCGAGGAACCCATGTGCAGAAAACCTTTTAGAGCTTTAGCAATCCGATTAAGGCAGCTCTTTTTTTTTCTGCAGCACTGTTGATGCTGAGATAAGTGTTCTTGTGCGCTCCTCAGATCAACTCTAAAAGCACTATTTCATTAAACCAAGAACTCAGATTTCTGAGTGGATCATTTTGAGTTTATTCATGTGTTTTGAGGAGGTGAGATGGAGTAGAGAAGCTTGCTTATATGCACACACAGACATGTAGCAGCAGCTATCGAGATGCGAAATAATGATTCTAGATAAAAGGCAGTGCTGACAGTGAGCAGTGCTTGATGAGTAGACATGAGAAATACTTTTTTTTTTTTACACTTTTGATTTGCTGAAATAGATGGGAATTATGGGTCTGTGCATGCTGACGCTATGTGTGTTTATGATTTTGTGGTTTCTCAGACAGGTACAACTTGAAAAGCCTCCATATTTATCTCCAAGTGTTCTGGCAGAGCGTCAGCAGGATGATGGATGATGTCTTCATCGGTGGCCAGTTCTCTGAAGTTGTGGTTAGAGCGCTGGACTGAAAAACAAGATTACATTTAATGGACATTCACTCCCATCCAGAATTAACTGCAGGCTAAACACATACAGCTGCACATAACATGGCATCTAACAAACCACTTCTGTCCAATATTTAAAGAAATGGCTGAGAAACACACAGCTAAATAAGATTACTTACTACATGCACAATAAAGGTTTAGTGAATATAGCCTTTTTGTAGCTTTTCCTAAATTATATGGAATAAAATGTATTCATTCAATAGTTGTTTCAAAGAAACAACTGTATGTATATATGGGACCTGAGTGAATTGGGTGTTTTTTCAGGGAAAAGTGTATCTCCACTGCAAATTACTGTCCCATTGTGACCTTGTTTTGAACTGAAGTGGAAAAAATGTACTTTAATATTAATTTGCTCTTTAAAGGGGACATTTTTCTTGTTATGTTAAGACATTAGGAACATAAAATTCTAATTTTAATTAGAATTTATAATGAAATAGTTCATTTCATTGCAGAAAAGGTTTTTTCTTATTATTATTTAACTGGTGCCTTACTTTTAGCCATTAACAAGACAAAATACCAGTTTCAAAGAAAGGACCTGAAGCAGCTTTGAGCAGCTACATATATGAAGGAGATTTAGTGACAGAATAGTCTTGAGCTATATCATAATAAATCATTAATGTGACTTAAACAATATGCTCCTAATTACACTTTTTTTGTAATCTGTCAATAACTTTATTACTAATAGAATTTAGTCAAGTCCACCTTATTCCTTCTTCCTCTTTTCACAACATTGTTAACTACGCAAGTGCTGAGGAACAAGGATTGACTTGGTAATAAGGTTTCAAGCCACTTACGGCACTAAATAGGTATGCAGAGCTAGCTGCAGCTTCCTATCTCCATCTGAGGGTGACCTTTAGCATGGCCTGTTTTCCTCAGGGTGTGAGCATGTGGGCAGAGCTCTGCTATATACAGTAGGGGTACTCAGCAGGATCAATAGCTCTCTCTAAAGCTGTTCCCAGACACACCTGCAGTACCTGGGGTGGCCTTTGTGACACAGAGATAAAGGGGAAAATCTCTCCAGGCTGTTAGTCTGCTGATCTTCTTCTGTCCGTGCCTTCCTGCCTCCTCCCCCTCTGCAGCCCACACAGAGGATGATGGATAAATCAAACTTGCATGACAGAGGGGGAAGAATTGTTAATATTATCATGATCCACAGCAATATTGTCATGACTTAACCTTTTCTTGAAGGAGAGGGGGGAAAAAAACCTATCATCCATCCATGTAGGGCTGTGCTGAGACAGCTGGAAGAGCTGGAGGGCGGGGTCCATGTATATTTACTAACTCACCGCTCCATCCATCATAAGACACAGCATGTGGGCTCCACCTGTCTGTCAGTGTCCTCTTACATTCCCTCACCACTTCCTCTCCCCTGGCCAGACCATGGTCCTCTACACTTGATATGTGCATGTTTAAGGGGACCTCTCTCGTCTTTGTCTTTCGAAACTATTTTCTGTTTTTACTCTTCTGTTGCTGACTCCAATCCTCCACTTTTCCTCCCATTTTATTCTGCCGCCATGCTTGTCCAACTCCTGTATGTGTCTTCCTATTGCTCCTGGAACAGTAGTAGTGTGTAGTATGAGTGTGCTGCCCAAGCAGGTTAGAGAGGGTAATTTAAGCCTCAGAGGGTGCCGTGGGGCTTGGTTCTAGTTTTGGAAGGTGTGCTGACAGTCAGCAATCCGGCACTGATCACACCAAAGTCACACAGATCGGTAAGATGTGTAAAATCCTGGTGGGAACAGGGTAAGTGCAAATGAGTTAAGGAGAGTGCGCAGAGAAAGGAGTGATTGTAGTTTTATCCACATAGACAGAGTCGACAGAGATGTCACTTTCCACAGAGGGTCATGTTAGTTTTTGAGCCCAAGTCCATTTGCACCTGACAAAGGAAGCGCAAGTTTTCTACCTGAAGCCGTATGTGCAGCTTATAGAGAATATTCTTTGTGCTGTGTGTGTGTGTGTGTGTGTGTGCGTGTGTGTGTGTGGCTATACCAGGAGCATATTTAGAAAAATTAATTCTGATAGGGTCCACTGTTTAAATGCACTCGAATAAAGAATAGTTTGTCTGGGCTAAGAGCTTAGTTTCGACAGAACAATTGACACAAACTCAATTGAACAACATATAAATACACCCAGAAAGAAAGAGAACTAGAGTTGAAGTTGGAGTCTGAGTGGAGTAGACAAGCGTCTGGTATAGAAGCAGTTTTAATATGTTAGCCCGTCTCCCTGCTGGCCTCCCCTCCCCCTTTCAGGGACGGCACTAATGCCATTAAGTGTGGGACAGATCTGTTCCACGTCTGCAGGCCTGCCAGTCTACTGGTCTGCCCCGAGACCACTCTCCATCTAATCCTATCCTCTCTCTCCCTCTATCCTCCGCCTCCTCTCCACGCCAGAGACAGGAAGAGGCGGCTGGGAGAAAAATCTAATAAATAAATGAGAGGATGCAAGAGGAAAAAAATATATAAATTAAGTTCTCCGTTCTCGTAAATCATGTTGCCAACTTCCAGTAGACAGGAGGGTGGAGCTTCGGCGAGAGAGAGTGGGACACCAGAGGAGGAGAAGCAAAGGAGAGGCATAGAGGGAGAGAGTGCGGGAAGCATTTCTGTTCCACCCTCAACCTAGGCTCGGCTC
The DNA here is from genome assembly GCF_900324485.2 of Mastacembelus armatus. Classification (NCBI taxonomy): domain Eukaryota; kingdom Metazoa; phylum Chordata; class Actinopteri; order Synbranchiformes; family Mastacembelidae; genus Mastacembelus; species Mastacembelus armatus. Next base: position 13,605,419 of record NC_046640.1, read on the forward strand.
TGGAGACTTGGCGGCGAGGTGTTTTTAATTGATTTTTGATTAGATAGACAAGGGGGGGAGGGGTGTCCATTAGCATGAGGGGAACGAACGTCTGAGAGGAAGTGAGTGAGAGAGGAAGGTGCAGTGAAGGAGAGAGAATGAAGAAAAAAGAGAATCTGACAAAGAATTGTCAAAAGACACTGAAAAAATGACAAGTAAATAGATGCATATGGATACTTGATATGCACTGATGGGATAGAACATTTTCTTCAATCAAACTGCTTTACAGAATAATAGACTAAATTATTTGCCTTAATTATACTGTATTACACATGGGTTTAAGATGAAGGAAGATTTTCTTTTACCTGGGGATTGACTCATGCCACATTCACAGAACAGAATTTATTCCATAATTGTACTCATAACTAAACTAATTCAGGTTCTGTCACCTGGGCCCTTTCTGCTCAGAAATATACTCAGAACCATGCAGATAGACAGTACTGTCATTGTGACCAACTCCTTTATTCATGTTATGAAATCAGGTACCTATACAGTATATAAATACATTATCGCACCATATCCCAGTCAATGGTGACACCCAGTTTATTTTGATGCTAAACCAGATCCCCTCAGGTAGATTTATTTGAATTATCTTTGCGTTTTTTAACAAAACTAAGCACCAAAAATTATGCCATTTTCTTTTTTGGTAATTTCTAACGCAAACCAGACTTTAAAAGTATTCAACAGGTGAAACACAATGTGTCTTTTTTTGTGAAACAATCAGAAATGAAATATTGCTACTGCTACTGGTTCATCTAAAATACACCTACAAACCAAGACAACAGTCATTATTGACATTTTGTGCCACCGGATCGTTCCTGCTTTTTGCAAGGGAATGGTGGAACAAGGAGCAGCTACCGTGAAGTGTTAGATTAAGAGCTGCAGGTGACAGGTTACACACTGCCAACCACTCAGCAAGGTAACTAACTGCTTACTGTGTACTACTGCTGTGTGTGAAACTATCTATGCCACGTGCAATATGAAATCACATTGCTTATGCTATTATTAATAATTAAAACAACAGTGGTCTGTTTGTCTGTGCTGAAAATAGATATAGAACAGTCTTGTTCTTATGTATTTCTGGCAAAATAGCTGCTCAGATTTGTTTGCTGTAATTTTAATATTATCATGGACGTAGTGAAGTCTTAAGAATTACAACTTTAAATGTCAAAATTAAATTAAAATTAAATTAGCTTCACTGTATGAAGTGAATCTTCGTGAATGGTACCTGATGATTGCAGTCTGTAGTCTGTAATCCAACTTACATTGAAAGTGACCAGCCACTTGTCTGTAGTAAACTGTGAGAGCCTGCAATTCTGCAAAGTGAGACCATAAAAAGTGTCTCCTTCTGTCTCATGGCTAGCCCTCCCTCAGTCTTAGCGCAGTTATTTGCTGTTATTTGGAGAGCAAATGGCATTGTTCTTGCTCACAGTTCCACAGTTCCAATAAACTGCTCCAAACATGTTTGGTGTGATCACACTTTAAGTGTCCCCTCAAGCCGATTGCAACTGACACAAAAATTCCTGCCTCAGTCTCTGCCGACTGAGAAGGTGATGGAGCTAAAACCTGCTCTCACTATTTCATGCAAATGCTTATTTTTGACCAGTAAAAATTTCAAGACAGATTTCTTTGCCTTTGTAAACCCGTGATCGGTTACTAGGTTATGTTTCCACCCTTTAAAGACGTACGTTCAAAACCTGACAAAAGTTCTTCAGTGTAGGTGCTCATACAGTGGTTAACAAATTGAATGTATTTCTAACTCTTCTCAACTGAAGGTCAATACAGTGAGAATTATTTTTAGCCTTTAGAAAGTTGATCTAAATATTATAATGATATTAGAATTTATTATCAATGTTTCTTATTGGTGGCATTACAGTTATTGGCAAGTGACACAATTTCCCCTCACTCTTCAGTTAGTAATTTCATTTCACCTCAAACTCACCGGTGTACTCACAGATATGCACATATAGACCCTGCACTAATATGATGAAAACAGAAGGGAATTAGCCGCAATTACAAGAAATCCCATACAGCAGAATTGCACTGCCATAAAGAAAAAAAAAAAAACTTTCCTTGCACAGAAAAAGGCACTGACAAATGACCTCTCACATATTGATTGCTGTTCACCCAGAGCTTCACGCACAGCATAATAACCAACAGCAAACACAGTAGTGCTTTTCTGTTTTTTTTTGTTTTTTTTTATATTTCCTATTTGTCCTCAGGTTTAGTTTTAATGGCTGAGCGAACCAAGGAGAGAAACAAAACACGGTATTCTCCAACCATAAATTAGATTTGCACCTCCAGCAAACTTTCCCTTCACTACTTGGTAACTTGTCTTAGTTCTCATAAGTTTTCTAGTCTCTAGACAGACCTCCCCCCCCCCCCACAAACTCTCATCCTCCTGGTCAGTGAAACCAGTCCCAGCTGCACTTAAACAGAAACCCAGAGCTGCGGACGTAGACACATTCACACACTCCCACTCCCTCACCGATTCCCTTTGAGGCACATAGGGTTAGAGTAATATCCAAAGTGCAGGTGGGACCTGCTTTTGGTAGTGAGGCTGAACAAAGCAGAGCAAGAGCATGAGCCAAGTAATGGAGTGATGATCACTGCAGAGATTGAGCAATCAAAGTGGGGAGGCCGGCGGTGGGGGCATTCATGGACTTAGGGAACTTGCACACTAATTGTATCTTATGACTAATTGGTAAATTAGTGAAACCTATTTCAAGGCGCCAGGCTTAGCTTTGGGGGACACCCACAGCTCATTATAGACTCATATTCTGGGCAGAGGAGGAGAAAAATAAAGGAAATTATACAATTGCTCAGGTGAGAATGGCAATTAAGCAAGTGCTTAAGAAGAGGAGGAAATAAAGCCTCATACACGTGTAATTTACTATACTCTCTTGTGCCTGGCTTTAAATCACTGCTGATACAGGGCATATATTTATGGTGGCAGAGAGGGATCAAGCACTCTATGTGTTTTTGATTGCATACTTATTTGCATGTATGTGTGTCTGTTTGTGTGTGTGTGTGTGTGTGTGTGTGTGTGTGTGTGTGTGCGTGTGTGTGTGTGTGTGTGTATTTTCCTGTGGTGTGTGGATGCAAATGTGTATAATTATGAATAATAACTTAGGGTGATGTGGTTGCACTGCAAGTTTTTATCAATTACTAAAATGCAAATTACTGAATTCTTTAATAGTATCACTGCAAGGTCCATAATCAGTAAGTCTGCTCACTCAGTGAAACCATTATAAACCTTCCCTGAGCAGCATTTTTACACATTATTATTAGTTTGAACAGTTTAGGCCTGATTCTGGAAAGACGCATTTTGCCTCAAGAAGTTGATGCCTTGAAAGACCAAAAAACTCCTAGAGTGTTTACGAAGGGAAGAGGCCAACTGTGTAGAGAAAGATACACTGGTTAATGTAATTCACTGGAGATGTGATCATATTTTTAGATTCAGGCCAGTTATTTTTAGATGAAATCAAGCTAATACAGACATTAAATCTAAACTAAAGGTTCTGTTTTCATGCAGAGACCACTGGTTCTTTTGGTTTTCCACATTTTCCAGCCAAAAATACAATTATCCATACAGAAGCATGAGACTAACAATTTATGTACTGGAAAGTGAAAGTTCCACCTGTTAGGAAGCAGCTAGAGTCATCATAAGATGTGATATGTGCCACGGAGTTGTCTTTTGTTGTATTTTTTTTCTGTGACTTCAATCTAAAAGTGTCTGTTTCACACAAGAGTTGTTCTGGGTGAGTTCTTAACATTCGGTCCTGCTACTCTGATCTCTTTTCCTCCATGGCGTCCTCTTAACACACCATCACTGGTGGTTGAGCATTTCTTCACCTGGCGCCTATGCTTTTCATCCATCGCTTCATCACTATTTGCAGGACATTTAGGATATTTCCACAAGGACACCATCGATCCTTCCAAAACTCCCCTCACCCCCCTCCCTAACCAATTTGCCAGCAGTAAAACTAATATTGTCTTTAATCAGATGCAATTAGGCCTGCAAGTTAAGATCTTCTCCCAGTTAAAACTCATTAGACCTATAATGTCATTAGGGAAGTCTTGAGTAACCACTGCTTGCATAGGCGGCCCACTTGTCCCACAGACAGCAGTGCAAGTCAGTAGCTCTGGCCTCCATGAGCAAGGTAGCACAGAGGAGAAGGAGTTTCAGGTTTGACGTGTTTGTATCCTGATCAGTAATTTTTATTTAAGAAACTCAAAATACAGAAATGTTCAATCCTACACCTTGGAAAAACCTTTATTTGATGTTCTGACGGCACTGTCATGAATTGGTACTATAGTTAATAAGACACATTGTGACTGAGCAGCGACATATGCATCTTAACTATGTATTTGTCTCTAGAAATTTTCTCAAAGAACAACACATCAATAACATAGCAGACCATAGCTCTTCTGTAATACAACTATAAACAATAGCTGTGTAGCAAGGGCAAATTTAAAATTTTCATTACTGACTGTAAAATAAAGAAATAAATGGATTACTGCATACAAAAGCCAATAATACACAAAAACAGATGCACAGCAAAATGAAAATGTATGGAGTAACTGATTTTCTATTTTGCCTGAACTACCCCACATTAAGCTACTAAAAAAATGTTCAATGAACCCAGACAGCAAAACTGCTGAGGGTATATTGAATTTGCGGATCTCTCTGTCGTCTTCAAAAGCAGTTCATCATTGATTCCTGTGCCCACTGCTGAAGAGTTTTTCTAAAGCCTTGAGACACCACTACCTTGAAGTTAATGTGCTAAAGGCACACAGACACAGTGCTCTTGGTAGATAGACACTCATACTATCTAAACACTGCCTTTGAAAGCTCTCATAGTACACCATTTTCCTTGGGCACTGAAATGAATCTTAAAACATGTCGTTATGTAATTCTGTAACCTTTAAACAACCTAAGCAGGTATGCATTGAAATGGACAATATGTTGGTGATAACAATGAAGTAGGTGCATGAATAAAAGCAAATTGATCAATACAAGGGTTTCAGTTCTGCGGGTAGGGCCTATAAAAACTGTGTGTGACACCAATCAGCAGTAATTACTGTAAGAGTATGAGTTTTCCTCCTGCCTCTAATTGGCCTTTGCTGTCAATCAACAAGTGATTTCTGTTCCCAATTGAACTAAGGGGAATGATAGAAGCAGCGATGGTGGGATAATTGAAAATAATTGAGCAAATTGCGGATTTGAGAAGTTGGCTCCATCAGCACTGCGGGGGTGGAATATGAGCATGTGGAGAGTGAAGAGGTGAACTGAGGAAAAGCCAGATCTTAATGATAATGAACAAAACACTCGCCTCCATTTTTGCTTCCACTCTTGAGGATAGATCTGCCTATGTGAATAATCAGCCCATACATGTCTTAGTGTCACATGCATGGTAGAAGATGAGCTCCTCTGATCTCATCGCATCCTGAGTTTCAGCAGCTATTCACCAGCCTGAGGCCTTGGCCCCGGTCTGAGAAGCCCCTTAAGCCCAGAGGAAGTATACCTCTGTGGTGCAACTGTGTTGGAGTTACTGCATATAATTAAATGTGTGAAATTGGCACTGGGCATGTGTGAGCCTGAGTATGGGAGAGGCAGAGAGTGTGTCGATATATGAAGTATTTCAACATTTCAGTTTGATTTAGCAACTCTGAAAGTGTTGCATTTGTAAATGTCTAATATTATGGCTTATGCTTGCACTTTACACACACTCTTCTTTGGGCTTCACAATGTGTATGTATATGCAGCAGCATAAATCAACCTCAGTCTACTAAATTTTCTTTCGTGGGTGGATTTGTGTATCTGATAGAGTAGCAATACTGACAAGCTATTGGGACTAAAGGCGGCCCCTCAGTTTCAGTTGTTTGTCATCTGTTTCTTTTCTTCCTCCTACTCTCCCCATCCTCAAGAGCTGCTTACCTTCCACAGCTTTGAAAAAAAAAAAAAAAACAAAAAAAACATCTCGCCTGCAATTTACATTTCCATATGCTGCCAGTGGCGCCAGGGAGAGTGGATAATTGGGTTGAAAGTGGTGACGGTGAGAGCAGGATAGAAAGGGATACAGAGAAGGCCAACTTAAAAAAAAAAAAAACAAGCCATTACAGGATGGTTTTCTTTCCCCCCCCCCCTTCACTCGTCATTTTGCCATGCTGCTCTTAACCACTTGTGTAGCTGAAAAGATTTACCTTGGCCTTCCATTCTCTCTCACTCCCGCAGAATCACTTGCCTCCCCCAGAACCTCGCACCCGCCCTGCTTCTGCCTCATCCATATTCATCCTGCATCTCTCTCTCTCTCTCTCTCTCTCTCTCTCTCTCTCTCTGTCTCTGTCTCTCTGTCTCCTCTGTAACTCTCTCTCTGACTGTGTCACCCACAGCATGGCGTTAATACACCAATTAGTACTAAGAGCAGATAATGGACTATGTCATATTGCAAAAGGGAAAGAGAGACACAGAGACACAGTGAGTGAAAAAGAGAAAAAGGACAAGATTGAGAGGGTGAGAAAGGGGAAAGCGAGACAGTGAAAGACAGAGGGAGAGAGAGAGAGAGTGGTGGAGGTGTCTTTATGGATGTGGTCTCTGAAAATGTTGAAATGCTGCGTTTGCTGTGAACATCCATCTGATGGGAAGAGCGCTCTGGCGGTCACAGGGTTGCTATATAAAAGCTGAGGTGTTACACCAACGCTTTGCCGGCTCCAAATACTGATGTCTGTTTGGCTTTGTTGGACTCTTAAACCCTTTTCATTGGTTTCCTCCCCTTTCACTACTGGAAATGCCATACAGTTTTTTTTTTCCTGCCTCTGTGTTCATATCTACGCCTACAGGCCTTCTACTCCACTACACTGTATATATGGACATGCATGAAAGACCACAAACACTTCTTCCAGCCAGGATGTTTCCTAGTGCAATGTTGTTATTTTTATATTTTCCAACACATATGACAAATAGGAGACAGTGTTTTTTTTTTTAAATAATGAAAATAATAATTAAAGTGGTTAATATATAGCTTAACTGATAATTCATTACAACTAATAATTTTAATTCAACACAACTGCAACTTATTGTACTGATTATTTTACACAGCGCAATGACAACGATGATGCAGTTTTTATAACAAGTCTTTAAACACGAAAAATGGGATTTTCTGTTTTGTGGTAAAGTAGATAATTTGTCAATCACTGCAAAACAAGAAGTTGTATAACTGTGAAAATAGGACCCTTTTTTTGCAAATAGGGCGAGGTGTTATGTAAATAACAATGCTGCATAAACATGAGCTCTGACTAGGAAAAATTGGCATTAATCAAACATGAGCTAGAACAAATTAAAATATGCCAGCTGTATGAGCCCATTTTCTCCTCCTTTTTAGAAGAAAACAAGCAATATTCAGGCAAACAGGACCACTGATGCTTTGTTGATAAAGTCTGTCTTATCATGCTAGACATCGCTGTATTGAGAATATAAATGCAACATGGGAACACAAGTGAACAAAAAGAATGATTATTAACAATGACTGAAATTTTCACAGACACGCTCGAGCCGGAATAAATTTGTTCAGTGCTACAACGTCTCTACACACCAGTACAAACCCACTACAATGCTGCACAGTGACAGGCTCTTATCTTGGCTTTCCTTTCATTTTTTCTCATCCACTCTCTATTTTAACCACTGCATTTATCAACACTTATCTGGATTTTGCTTGTGCGATTGCAGGAAAGTAATTATGATGTGATGTCTAAAAATTGAAGTCTGTTTTGAATGTAACTGGACTTTTGATCAGTATCCAGGAAAACAGTTTCCTGTGTGTTTCTGAGATGCATCTATTTATTTGAAAGCCTCTTCTGACGATGCAACCATACTGAATTCTGAACTGCAGTGAAATTAATCATATTCATACCATTAACTTTGAACATACAACACCCACCCAAACCACCCTGCAAAATAGTTGTCAGCTTGGAATGACAATAGCCACATAATGATATTTCAGGACAGAAAACTTTGCATAAGGTGTGTGAAAGCACATGTATACTCCATATATGTTATTATGTTTTATTTATAAAGTATGCATACAAGTATACTGTGTATACGCTTATGTAGAGGTTTTCAGGTAAGGTATTCATTGTGTTTGGCGTAAGACTCCTACAATGACTTAAAAACAAGTGTGTAGCATGCATATACATTTCATATATATGTTACCCTTTTAGACCATTTGACTAAGATTATGTTGTATATAAGTAAAGTGATAAAGCAGTGAGAGCTGCAGTATTTGTAAAACAGGAGCACCGCTTGTGTTTAGTAGGCCAATCAGCACTTAATCATGTGTAGTCACTATTGTTGTTGCTAAGAGACCAGGCTGAGATGAACAACTGCTTAGACATAGCAAAGCATGACTTGATGCTGTAAATCTGACCACATGATCAGTGATCCATTTGTACAGTAGGTTAAAAGGTTTGCCTACAGAATCACACATTACATATTTCACATTACACATAGCACTCTGACTTTGAATAAATAAAGGAGCACAAATGACACTATGCTTGCTGTTCATTGTGCAATGAGTCAGGCATGAAGGTCATGGGTCTAAGAACAGTATATCAGAAAAGGGACTGTGTTACAGAAGACTAAGTGGCAAAGGGGTATGAGCCCATTCAGTACAGCCCAGTATTAACTGTCATAATAGAAACAAAGGCGTTTTCAGAAGGGAGAGAAAATGTGATTGTGCATGATTATGCACAGGGGCAATTATTGCATGTGCAATGGAAGTTAAATAATTTCATCTGGCAGTGTAGAAGTCCATGTGTTTATCTGGAGGCTGAAGACTGCCTGGGATTCATTCAGAATTATTAGTACTCAACACATTTGAGCTGATGATTTGAAACAAAACAATAATACATATTCTGCATTCAGACATTATTGGTTCTTCAAAATTAATTATATATTTAATGAACTTAAAGCTGATACATAAAAATGCTTCCACTTAAAACATGTATGTAGAACCACAGAAAAAAACAGTGCCAATGCTATCCACAGGTGGCAATTGGAGGGAAAAAGCACAATATCTCCCCTCATACACTGTTGTATCAGTTACTTTGAAGGTACTAAGTGACCTGACTGAAAAATATAATAAATATTTAATACAATATTTAACATAAATGGAGGGAATGTATATATGTATGTATATATATTATATATATCCTATGCTATTGTGTGTATATATATATATATATACACACAAACCCCAGTGTGGGTTTTGCATGTTCTCCCTGTGCCTGCGATATGCAGATTGGGGTTAGGCTAATTAGTGACCTCTGCGTAGGTGTGAATATGAGTGTGAGTGTTTGCCTGTTTCAGCCACACACACAGTGACTGGCGATCTGTGCCACGTGTACACTGCCTCTCGCCCATTGTCAGTTGGGATTGGATCCAGTTCATCCCCCCCTCCAGTGACCCTGGAAGATAAGTGGTAGCTAATGGATGGATGCATAGTATTGTAGCCAATATATAGTAGAGTATGTCATATATTATGCTATAGTATAATACATGTAGACCACTGATTTGTATGTGTAGTACCCAATAACTGACTACATAAATAAAGAAAGCTACAGCAGTTAATTACTAATAAATACTTAAATCATGTGAATATGTTTTTTTTAGTGATTTTGCACAGACTAGCAGCATCAACATATACTACCACTTTTAATGCTTTAAGACTAAATGGCTTCAGGCCTAATTTCTGTTTACACCTCCTGGGGAAACTTGTAAATGGGAAACCTGTCTACTTGGTAGTTCAGCATGTACGTCCAATGCTATGAGTTCCAAGTCAGCTCAGAACTGTTGCTGTGCGGTATCCCTTGACTCGATCTATTCCCAGAGAGCATCTTGTGTGTGCAGTACAGTAGCTAAATCATGTTCCAGTAAAAGGTTTTAACTTCTTCAGAGCTTTGTATTACTCCCATTATTTTCTTTTTCGATCTCGTCTGTGAGTATCCTAAAGAGCCCATGAACTGTCAATGTATGACACACTTTCAGGGAAGTACAGCCCTCCATCTTGGTTTTTCAGCAACTTGCCAATGGAATAACTAGAAAAACAATCTTTATAAGAAATCTGTCTGTGTCTGAGCACAGCACAGTGGCAGCGGAGTGCTGTTTTATAAGAATTTCGTCCTTCCTAAAAATCAGTGCTTCATTAAGAGAAAGGCATGTTGTCTTTAGTGCAGTAAAGCTAATGAAAAAAAAAAATTATAAAAGCCTATTGAGATGCATTTCAATTCAGATTGGTGCACTTAAGTGAAGAATCCACAGGTCTCATAATACAGATGAGTTGTGAGGATGTGGGTGAATCATTCCCACACAGTTATTACAGCTTTGTTTATTATCACTCAGCATACAGTATGAAAATGTATCTTTTTCAATAAATTTTTATCGCCCACCTCATATTATTAAAATACACTTGTCCAACATTGAGGTCATGGCATCAGTGTGAATGAGTTTGAGCTCTTACACAACAATATTCACAAGTGAAACAACACTTTAAAGTCAGTGTGATGGGACAAATAGTAAACAATTGGACTAGAACAATGGCTGTATTTGTTTAAAAACAAGCAAAAAAAAATAAATAAAAAATCACACCTCACAGGAGCTAATCTGTTAGAAATGACTCCACAGGATTTGTACAGAAGTTAGGTGTCACGGTGAGTGGGAAGATAAGGGCGCAGTTAACGTGAATCAAGTAGGCCCATTCAGTTTACTTCTCATCCTTCGGTGAAATTAAACTGCTAATGTTGCAGAACTGTCACAAATGACCATTTTTAGGAACTCTTATATTTCCCCCGAACCCGACTATAGCAAACCAGATGGGTTTGGAAACTAAAGTAAAATCAACAATCAGTTTAACCACTAGGAGGGAAGAAGTTGCACATTTTCCTCTATTAAGTCAGGGTTGGTTTAAAAAATTGACTTGAAACTGTCTTTAGGCTACCTAACTGTATGTGAAAGGCAATGATGAATGCGCCTGGTTTTAATGGGGCTGATGCAGAAACTGCAGAGGCTGAAAATACCGCGTGAATGGTCTTGATGATTGTGCGCTGCCTCCCGACAAAGAGGAAACTAGAGACGAGTGATCCGCTCGGTGCGTCAGGACGCACAAGATAACCGCAGATAGCCTGTATAGTCTATCCTAATTCCAATATGCCATGTCAGCCCGTAGAGATTTCTTGAGACAGCGCGGAGGGGAAGAGTCTACAGTCTGAAAAATAAGGGCGTCCTGTGAACAGATAGACATCAGACATCCAAGAGTCTGATTTGTCTTAGACGTTTTGCATCGGTGGCACGTTTGCTCACTTTGCTCACCATCTAACCAGCGACGGACGGAAAACACGATTACAACTTCAATTTTGTTAATATTCCACCACAGTTTGACATTTCCGTCGCCGACTGACTCTGTAATAACTCGCTTGTTGTCACTGTTTTTAAGTGGGACAATGGTGTCGTCGCTGTTATTTATTTTGATGCCCACACGGGATCATTTTCGTGAGAAACATCTCTTTCCTTGAGGATTTTCCCCCCCCACACACAGTCTTTGTCGTATTTTTAGTCGGGTGGATTCTTTTTTTTTTTTTTCACCCCTCTCTTGTTATTCGCTGGGTTGTCTTTAAGATAGCAGGCTATTAATTTTTAATTCTTATGCATCTGCACGACGGCGGGACCAGAGAGGAGAAAACGAGTGATAACCAGAGGGGGAGAGGAGAAGGAGGCAAGCGAGGAGGGAAAGCGAGAATGAATGAGACACAGTGAGCAATCAAGGAAAAGGCGATTGGATGAATCAAGGTAGGAACGGAGCACAGTTTCCATGTTTTACAGTATGTACTCAATACCTGTGATATTAGTGCGACGGTAATAACACGCAGGGTGCACCACGCAGGCTTCCAGTGAGGTGCACAGGCGTGTGGACGCATTTATTCAATGACATTGTATGCCTTGACAGATACTGAGTTGGTGTTTACTGTACACCAACAGCCTGGGATTTAAAATGCGTGCAGGGTGCTCGGATTGGAAAGTAGAAGTCCCGTTTGTGGGCCCGTGCGTTGCACCGTGGCCTGCACACTAACAGATTTTGGCAGTTTAAATAAATATGTACAGTCTGGGATCAGGCTATTTGATTGTGCTTGTTCTATATAAGGAGTATTTATAGTAGGGAGGATTTTCGGTTCAGCAGCGGAAGGCAGGTGACACATGGGGGGGGGGAAATGAGACGATTAATTCGATAAATATATAGAAAGTGATGAAATAATTCTTTAGTTTAGTGTCACCCTTATCGGAAATAGAGGAAAAACATCCCGGGATGTGACTTTGACCAACATCCCTCTCACTGTTCCTTCAAGAGAGAAAGAAATGTAGGAGCTCATTGACAATTAGAGGAATAAATGCATGACAGCGAAGTGTACAGCTTCAAAGTGAAGTACTTTGTCCAATCCCCCATGTCCCAGACTACACCATTAATCCTCTGCCCTCTTGAAATCATTACCTATAGGCCAGCTGCTCTCAGAGGGGTCTGGGGAGCCCCAGGAGTCCTTGAGGAATGTTCCAGGGTGTCCCCAACAAAATGACATGTAGTTTTAGGCCTATTTCTCTCAAATTTAACGTACCGGTATAAATCCCATTTAGAGAATGCAGATATAGCCAACTTGATAGGATCAGGTATTAAAAATGTTTCGTCTTCCTACAAAAAAAAAAAACAAAACAAAACACAACAAAAAAGCATGAAAAATCCTCCCCACCCCCCATATATCCAAATTTAATCAAATGGTACCCTGTAATGTTTAAGGGTTCACATCATGAAAACTGAGGCACCCTTATATTGTTTCTATGCTCAACTAATTCCCAATTTAATAATAAAATATCTAATAAAAAGGCATCAAAAGCCAGCATTGTAGTTATTACTGAAGAAATTAAACCTTTTGTCATTGTGCGTTATTATGATAAAACTGAACTTGAGCAGAAGACTCCGAAAACAGTTATTTTCTGCTGGTGAGCCTTTTCCTCATTTCACTGGGGTGCACTGTGTTTGTCCTGCCAATTCTTGGGGAAAATTGGCATGTCTACTATTCTGAAGGGGCTGAATGAAATTCAAATTCTTCAGGTGGTAAAACAGCAATATTGCAACTGTCTGATTGTGTTATCTGGGCATTCAAGAAGCCAGACTTGGAATTGGTTTACTGCCAAACACTCCACCCGGGAAGACAGAAGGATTTATTTCCCCCTTGTCTGTGTGTCACATAACCATCAGAAAAATTATTCTTGGCTTTCAAAGGGTGAATAATAGTCATACATTAGCATGGCATTAATGATCATCAGACTTTTAATAAGTCACTAATCATAATTAGATTTATTTCAGTGTGACTTCAGTATTTAAGAGGCTCTGCAATACTGTGGTCAGGATTCGACAACCATATTATTCTGTTGAGGGTACTGCTTGTGAAAAAAATAGGCTGCTATAAACGGAACCTACCTTTCCACAAAACGAGGTAATTATTTTGATTTATTAAATGCATTTACTTATGTGTTCAGTGTGTACACAAGAAGACAGACTCATGCTGTCATGTACTGTACAGTTTGTGCCCATACACGCACACACACACACACACGCGCACACACAAATATGAATAATAGTGCTGTGTTTCAAAAGTAATTACTCTTATGTTTCCTGTGTATTTTTGTCCTTTCTCCTTTGTATAGTCTCTGTGTGTGTGTGTGTGTGTGTGTGTGTGCGTGTGTGCGTGTGTGCGCGTGTGTGTGTGTGTGTGTTTGTACCCCCTACAGCTCTTTGATAAGGCTGATGAAATGTATATTTTTATAAAAAATAAACGGAAAGATCGAGCAGTTTTGAGCAATTTCAGTGACCTATTGTATAATGTTTTACATCCATAGTTAAATCTATTGCATTTGTGCTATTGAACAATAATGTTAGAATAAAATTCACCTGGATTTAAAGCTGGTATCATTTTAACGTTTCACACTAATTCTAGTTAACAAAATAGGACTTTGGTATTTTGTTAAAGCAGCTTGTCAGTTAGGTCAAGTGTAGCTTTTGCCAAAAGAAATGTTATGCACAGCAGTACAAAAATGTTGATTCCGAGAAAAATATGTTCTAGTGAAGTCTTGGTACACAATACAAATGGAACACATTCAACCTATATACATTTAGATACAGCTACATAACAAAAAATCGCGTACCCTTCACAATTTCCCTATCGCGGGACAAATAAAGGTTTCTTATCTTATCTTATCTTTCTTTGATTGTTATTGTAAGAAAACTTGGATGAGCACATTAAGATTTTTTTTTTTATTCTAATGCACTAAAAGTATAAATCCTATGTTTAACACTAGATATCAAATGTTGGATATGCTTACTGATGTGATATTAACACACACACACACACACACACACACACACACACACACACACACACACACACACACACAGTTCTGTACTTACATCAGGACATACTGTAAGCTTGTTCCACGTCCAGGAGGGAATGTTTGGATTGACATTAATGCAAGTACAGAACAGAGGACTTGGCACTGCGGTATATTCTTATAAGCATAATCTCATCTTTGCCTTTTGATGATAACAGACTCTCAGATGTAACATCTGATTAGAACTGCAAGCCTTGCAACCTAGTATGCTGGTTGAGTACTCAATGGACCATCGAATATAGGAATTTATTATGAGTAATCATGGGCATTGTCCAGAGTGATTTATTGTCATACTGAACAGTATTTGTAATTTATTCAATGGAAAACAATGCCTTGTAAGGTTGAACTGTATCTGGATGTCTATTTCTGACCTTTTTTTCTTTTCAAAATGTCATTTTGACATAGCACTCAAAATCATGTTGATAACTGAACTACTAGTTCTGACCTTTACCACAACAATTTTTGGAAAACCATTTGCCACCACATCAATACATATTTACTGACATTTACAGCAAAATGGATATGCATTGGTATATGCTATTATCAGCATGGGTGGAAGATTTAAAATATTTATTGTAGCTTCATTGTAGTGGGTGGAGATATACAGTGATGGATGTGGCACTGCTGGGGTGCATGAATTTTTTTGTGTCTCATGTGGTGGTACAGTGCACCTGTGTCCCTCTTGCACATAGGCCAGGGGTAATCTTTTATGCCCTTTTCACGTACGTCAAAATGCTGTGTCTCTGTAGGGCAGTTTTTCCACTGGACTGACCTGGACTGTTTATTATGTGGCATCAGGTAGCTTTTCTTTACTCCTTCCCTTTTCAGGCAGCACTGTTTACCTGGAAGTGGCAGCTCTATGGTTGTCACCAGCCTAAGACTTGTTCTGACAGGGAAACCATTATGATTATAATGACAATTATTGTGCTTTAGTATTATACGACAAAACACACTGGAAATGGTTTTCAACAGCTAATTATTGCAATCAAAAATACCCTATTATGTTTTCTAAGGTTATTCTCAATGTGTTGGCTGTTTCCAGTCAAATCCTCCTAGATTGCATTTTGGGAACATGAATGTTCCATAGTGGATTGTGAAAGGAGGAGTAAGAGAGGGAAAGAATATGGAACAGGGTGAAGGGTAGAGTGGGACGGCACAATTAATCGTTTTTCAACGTCGATTCAGACTCTTATGCAGTCTTATTCTGATGTGCCAATGATTCTGCCATGAATGCATCAGCAGGGAAATCCATTATATCAAACCTAGTGGGCCCCTTTCCTTCTTAACCTGTGTTGGCCAGTTACAGGAACAGTCTGTACATACAGTAGGAAGACTGACTTAAAAACAAGTCCAATGTTTTTTTTTTTATGGTGAAAGAACATTGAGAACAGCATTCCAGTGACGGTGAGGTAAATAAACCAAATGTTTCCAAGCCTACAATAAGAGCTCCTAAGATCATGTTGTCACTCTTGAAATAATGTAAAAAATGCAACAAATTACAAACAGAACATTTAATTGTATAAAAACTGTAAGAAAAAAACTCATGATTCAATTCTAAGTAAAAACAAAAAACAAAAAAAAACTATATAACTATTCATTGTGCAGCCCCAGGGTAGAGGGTACAATAGTGAAAGGTGAGAAATGTGTAATAGGTAACAAGCAGAAATTTCTCTTTGCTGTGGTGCTGAGGTGTAAAAGTGATGGGCAGTGTGTGTCCATTTTGAAGCTCCTGGCCTTTGTGCTGTGGAGTTCTCTGTGAATGTAGCCTGTAACTGCAGGCTTCTGGTCTCTGCTGCTTTTGGAGCAAAGCTAGAGGTGTGGGCTTTGAGAAGTCAGTCTTACAGGAACAATACCACACGCTAATTCAATTCATATGCTGCCAGCCTTGAGCACGTGTAGGCGCCGGCGTGGCGAAAATGAACAGGAGCAACAAGAGCACATGAACAGAAAAAATCGATCAGGACTCTTTTTCATAAATGGAGTGGGTGTTAAATTAGCTGGATGGGCCCGTGTAGCAACACATTGGATTGAGTGCCCGGTGTATTTGGGTTGTGTCTATCGACTGAGACACGACTTGGTGTACAGCAGTGAAAAGACTCAGTGATGCTCAATCAATGTGACCAATCAGTCTCACTAGCAATTCATTCAGCATTACACAGATTTGTCAGGGGGTAGAGGACTCTAAATTGGCGTTTAAAAAATGTGTCAGTGCAGTTTCAACAAAGAAATTCTAACTGCTGTTATGGTCAGCTTTGATTGCCTCTTTGAGCTTGCCTGATTTTCCTATTCATGTTGTTAGAGGCAACTCCAAATACCAGCTATCAGCTCACTTTGTGTATGTCAGTTTTCATTTCTTAACATGTATTTAATAGGTTTTTGAGGCATTGTGCCAAGATACAATTTTGAAGGCACTTGAGAATAATGATCACAAATCAATATACTCTTGCCCTGCTGGTTGTCTGGCATTTCAGTTGTGGCAGCTCATATCAAAGGTGTATAATGACAATGGCGGTCTTAACACTGTGAGATCAATTCTGATCCTTTTGAACCTACAGCAAACCACACATTCACTCATAGGAAAAAAAAATATGAATGTGGATATGTGGCAGTAGACATACAGGAAGCAAACACAAACATGTTCACAGGCATCAGCAAACAGGAAAAACTTTAGTTCTGCAGGACATCTTTTGACACAGACTTAGTGCTAAATTTACAAAAACTGAAGTTTGAAAGGGAGAAACTTTGAATAAAACCCTCAAACACAAAGAGAGAGAGGGAGAGAGGTTCTATCAGGTCATCTTAGTTAAACCCTTGTCCTCAGGTAATTGGAGTAGCTTTCCACGTCCAATCTGTCCATCTGAAAAAGGAGGAGCACAGATGAAAGGAAACAGTGATCAATTGACCTAATAGCTTGTCCAATCAATCCTTATGTTTTTCTGATAGCTTGACAGAGGGTGAGGACAAGAATGGTGGATGAGCCCCTCTAATTGGCTCGTCCAGAACAGCCAGAGCGGTAGGCTGAGTGGTAATGGCAGGAGAAGTCGTCGCACTGCCTCACACCTGGCGGTCTCACTCTAACACTGTCAATACTGACACCTTTGTCCTCATTACCTTCAGCTTAGTGCCATGTACAGACCCTTCATCTGTCGCTGCAGGACTCCAATGTTCCTTCATTACACCTCCGTTTACACGACCCACTTCCCACTTTCTGCCACTGACCCCTGACGCTCAGTGACTAATACAGGAGTTACTCAGCATCATCTAAGCTATCAACACATTTGGTCAGGCAGCAGAATTAGGAGAGACATGTATATAAACAGGAGTCCTGTCTGTGTGTGTTTATGTGTCTGACTGTCTGGCCCTTACAAACAGTGATGCTCACCTGAGACTTACCTGAGTCATTCCACAGAGGAAGACTCTGGTGTGTTCATATTTGTGTCAGCAGCTCTCCCTTTGGAGTATGCAGTGCTGGACCGGTGTGAGCATGTTTGTCTTTGTGTGGCTCCGTGTTCCTGTGTGTGTGTGTGCTCGTGTTGTGAGCTGGGAGGAGAAGCAACACCGAGAAACAACACGGGACCAAAAGAATCTGTTTGTTTGCCTGTCTGCCAAGATGGGAGTTGAAGCGAAGCAGGTAGAGGAAAGAGAGGAGAGTTGGCGCTCCTAGAGTGTGGTGTATGAAAGGGCACGTATATTCATAAACAGCTGCAAAAACACCTAGAGCACTGCACATACAGTAGACCGATGCCAGATGAGACAGAAAGAGGGGAGGTGCACCATGATGGAAAAAGTCCATAAACACCTGGAGCAATGAACTTCAGGAGGGAGAGAGAGAGAGCGAGAGAGACAGACAGACAGAGAGAGGGAGAGCGAGACAGAGTGCATCCGGAGTGGATTAATTAATGATTATAATTATGCTGGGACTATGCATGTCTCACCTGAGACTGCCCTGTGCCGCTCATCTCCAATCCTCATGCCCTCTGCTCCTCTGCACATATGGACACAAACCACAAGGAAATATTAACCACACTTGCGGTAACTATCATAGATTCACCTCTATGACACTATGCGCTAAAGTGAATGAGTATGTTTATTAACCTTTAATATTAACCTTTTGCTGCATTTTTTTTTAATCAAGCCACTGCAGGATGCACTATGTTTGATAATGTTACCGTGTTCTGTCAGAAAGTGGGTTGCAAATTGTCAGATGACAATAAAGTTTCAGTTGAGGTACAGGGTATGGGTTTGTGACCAGAGCTTTTTCACAATAAAAAAAAAAAAAGTGCCTGCTGGGGGTGAACGTGAGGTTTACTGCAGCAGGGAGACTAAACCAAAACATTAAAGTTCATGGCTGGAGAACCAAAACAATTAGCTAAAACATGATAAAAATGTTACATATAACTGCAGAACTAAGTGCAAACTGTGGGTTTGTCACTAGGTTTGATACCTTTCACAATACGTTTAGTTATATGGTCTGATGGTAATAACACCATCAATTAAGCTGCTTTAGGAAAGCAATTTTTAAAACTGCGTCCTTCATTGACAGAGGAAACATTGTTTAATTTCATGTCTGTTTTATTGCAAATCATAGGATCAGTGGTGAAGAGCCTGTTTGTGGAGTAATCCTGAATGTTTTGTCACAGTTTGCATACAGTAATATAGGTATTTTTGTTTATGCACTACAATAGAACAAGCACATTGTTACCTTCCAATACCAGTGAGGAAACAACATGGGAAAACGATTCTGTGGTTGTCCGACTTTGGGGACATCTTAGACCTCCCTTGGAGTTGGGACTGCTAAATATAAGGTAAATAAAGCCAGGCCGCAGTTGCTCTCTGCTGAGACAGGCAGAGCTCTGGAGACAGGCAGCAGAGGGAGTTTTTATGTTAGATTTTCTCATGTTTTCCAGAGCAGCTGCAAAACAGTCAACAACTAGCACCCAGGTGTGGTTTAACTGTATCAGTGTAAAGTATAGTGCTGCTAAAAATGACCATGCATGCTCAGCAAACCTTCTGTGGTTATGTGAAGATTTTTAATTTGTTTCTAAAATCTACAGTGCAGTACAGCAATTTTTAGAAACCGAGTTTGCGAGTTTCATTTGAAACAAAAGAAAAAGTGTTTGATGATGGTGAAGTACCAATTTCTAATAACATACATTGGCTTGTCTGTTAGGATTTTAATGTGCTTATGATCCAATTATGATTACTATCACACCACTTTTGCCCCATTCCTGTAATGCTAATAAAGAAAAATGAACATGACCACTCATTATACAGTTTGTCATATGACCACAAAAGTCACTTGCCAGGCCACAACTTAGTCTCTGGTCACCTCACAGCCCCAAGATAACACGCACGCACACACACACACACACACACACACACACGCACGCACGCACGCACGCACGCACGCACGCACGCACGCACGCACGCACGCACGCACACACGCACACAGAGGCACACCAAAGGACAAGGACACACACATTTCTTCTGCAGCCATAGATATAAGGCATTTAGGGGACAGAATGGAAAAGGATTTAATTGAGTCTTTGATCATTATAGAACTACCACGTGCCTTCTTGGCACCCCGGTTATTGTTACATGGATTAATCATTTTCATTCCACAAATTGTGGAATCCACATAGAAAATCGGTGCGCTGCTTGCTCAACACAGATATGCAGTAGGTGTAAGGCGATTTTAATTCCTGTCCTCTAACTGTCTCTAGCTGTCCATGCGACTTGATTTGTTTAAAAGATTGGTTTTATTGATTAACTGAATTAATGTGGTGCCTGTTTAATCAGTGTGCTATGGAACTATGCAGAATTTGACATCTCTGTGAACTCAAATGAATTGAGTGTACAATATTGGTTATCCACAGTATTTATTCAGCTATTTGTCTAAGAGCTGATTAATTCAGTGTGTACGAAATAATGTAGGTATGTGTTTATGAGCCTGTGCAAGTGTTTATTCATCTCTGTTCCTCTCTCTCTCTCTCTCTCTCTCTCTTTCTCTTTCTCTTTCTCTCTCTCTGTATGTTTGCGTAATTGGTAATTGCATCTGTTATGGTCGGAAGGTTTCACCCATTTATTGGAATAGCAGTGTGCACGTGCAAAACCACGGTGTTATAAGTGCAACGTGTGAGGTGCCATTGTGTAACAGCAGTATGTGCTGTAATTGCAGATCATATATTGTAGAACTGGAGCCGTGTTTAACACCAGTGTGGTGATTGAGCAGTATCTGTCAAAGAGGGCCAGAGGAGGGAGAGTAGTTCTCTAATTAGAGCTAACTCAGGATGGATATGGATGCATTCTGACAGCTGTCTCATCTGATTCAGCTGCCTGTGAAAGAAGAACATTTGTTTGGAGATGTTTGTTTAGGCTCATTATGGATAAAAGCAGAAGCTTCATGCATCTCTTTTCTCCTATTCTACGTCTAATGGAGGACCACAAATGCTGATATTACGCAGAAGAGATTCTGTCAGTTGGTTGCCCACATTCATAGAGATGGTTCTATTAAAAAAAAAAAAACATTGTGTGGTGCTAGCTGTAATCCTACAAGGCTATTTGAGTACACATGGGTAAAAACAATTGACTGGATTAGTGAGATCATCTGCAAAGAAAATGATGAATTTGTCTTGGCATGTGACTCTACAATAATATCCAAAGACTCTCTGTTATTCTATATACTACAAAAGACTCTGAAAGCTATTGTAGAAGAAAAATCCAGTGAAAGCGATGGTAAACTCAGCCATGTAATAAAATACAGCAGAAATTACAACTCTTACTATAGTAAGTTCAAGATTAAGATGGTTGACTGAAATAATAATAATAATAATAATCTGTATATTTTTATTTATTTATATTTATATATATTTGTATATGTATCTGTATATTTCAAGGGGAGCTGTGTATGTTGCTAGTAATCATCCTGATTGTAAATGCCTAAAATCCATTGCCTTATTTTGAAGATGCACGAGGAAACGCTAACCTTCAGTATGCAGCATCTTCACAGATTGTTTTTTATGTTATTAAACTATTTTACACTCAGAGAGGTTACATGAAGGCCCATACCTGAATTATAACCAGATTAAGACAGTACTCAAATTATTGCAGCTGTCATGCAAACACTGTAACTGGATTATCTTAGTTGAATTAAAGCCAGAATTGAAAAAAAGGATAACTCAATTGTCTGACCCCAAAATCAATTTTTTGCTGTACTACTTTTTCTGGCATACACCTCTATCCTGATTATTTTGGGGTTTTGATTCTATGCAATGAATAGTACAATGTACCTACACAAACACCATCATTGCTCGTAGTGAAAAAAAACACATTTTTGGGTGGTGACAAGCAGTTGGCTGTCATATTACAACTAAGATGCAAGTGCGTCTCTCCATGTGTCACATGGTTCTGTATATTTATCATCACAAGAAAACACAGCCAAAGTCCCTCTGGTTTGCTTGTTGTGCTAGAAACTGTTTAGCTCAGCTACATTGCACCAAACAAATCATGTAAACACTGGCTACTGGGCAAATTGAGTTACTGAAAACCATAATTGTACAATTGCCTTGAGGTGGTTTGGTGGTTTTTCACATGAAGCAGGTTTTAGTGTATTTAATGTATATATACTAGTATGGCTCTCTGCCAAGGTGCTAGACTGAATTTTGAACTTTTTCTTTCCATACCCTGGTTGTTTTTTCATTGTACTAACATTCTGAAAGTATCTACTTTCGCCTCTTTTCCTGTGCTCTTACTGATACCTGCTAAGTAGTTTTTTCTGCCCTTAGAGACTTTATTTGACGACAAAATAATTATGGTGTTTCAGCCCACATTGCATATCTTTTTGCTCAGCTACCATTAGCACTTTACACATTGTAATGTCTGTGAGCTCACTGGTTCTTCTAATATGTACCTGTTCGCTCTCTCGTGCTCTTGCTCTTACATGCACCTGTGTAGACCCCCCCTTCCTCTGTTAGTGTACTAACATTTGCCCTACACTCACCTTCCCTCCTGTCCATGCGCCCCCCTCACTCACCTTCTGATGTTAGCAGATATGGATGGAAATACAAATGACCCCTGATGAACCCAGATATTGAGTGGTTTTAAAGCTGGAGGCTTTAGACAATATCCCTTTCTTGCTCCAACATACTGGAGGAGGAGGGGCTATAGTTTCTCACTATACCAGGGTTTTATGGGATTTATGACCCCTGTCACTAGCACCTATCTCTCCCTCCACTGGCATTTCTCCTACAAGCTAGAATTAACAGGCGAGGAAAACAAACAAATTACAAGGAAACAAACACAACAGTTAATAAGCATGTAGTGACATGAAGGGAATGCTTTCAGCAGCATGCAGGCTGAGAGATGGAGAGGAAAGGAAGGGCAGGGTATAATCTTCACTCCCTCTCCTCTGTCTTTTCTTTCGGCATTTCCCTCTAATTTCCTCCTGCCCCGCTGTCGCCTCCACCCTCTGTGACTTGCCGGTGGGGCTCTCCGAGGAGATCATCTCTGAGCATGGGCAGTGTGAGACAGATGGGCGGATGATGGATCTGACGTGATAGACAGCGGGGTGATGGATGACTGGCTGGCTGATAGGGGATTAATGCAGTGCTGAGGCCACTGCAGCACAGCGGATGGCTTAGTGATAGACAGATAAAACTGACGAACAGATAAACAAGAAATCCACGCCCCCTTGATGGACAGAAAATCAAAGTAAGGGAAAAGAGCCACAGAGGGAGCGGTGGGCCTTTTTCATATTGCCCTCACAAGGGGTAGAACTTTCATGGGAGAAAGTAATGGACACAATTTGAGATGAGGTAGGGAGCTGAGGAAAGTTAAGGAGGAGCATCGTGTTGAGCTTGGAGCTTGATAAATTGGACAAGGGTGGGAGTTTTGGTGATATAGCATAGCAGGTGACAGCAAGGGCTGGTGATATGCTATTTCAAGGGATGGCCAACAGTTTGACTGTGGAGAGATTGGGCATAACAGCAAATTGGGATGCAATGGGATGAGTGGACAACAAAGAGTGCTGGTTGGGGATTGAAGATAGTAGTCATTGTTGAGTCTGGTGTTATTTTTTTAATGCACTTAACTCAATGCAACAGCTTAACCTTAGCCTGTGTAAGCTACGATAATAAAGGTTTTGGGTTCTTGTGTTGAATGAATTTCCACCAACTAGTGAGTTGAAAAGGCCTATCATGATGGGAGGAAGAAAAAAAGGGGTGCTCGTAGTGGAGGTCAAGCTCAGGGATAGTTCTTCTGAAAATAGGGAGCAAGCTGCCTATCCCTGCATCATTATCGAGTGCTAAGCTTTGTCTTTGTTCGCCATTTCAGGGGACCCTAGGGGTTCTGACATTGATCTGGTGTGCTCAGAATGCACTCCGGTGTCACCTATTTAAACACAGTGAGCTGCTAGCCAGCAGAGACAAGCCTTTATTTATCAAGCGTCTGATTTTGGCTGCACGGATGACAACCTGATTAACACATAAAGGAGCCCTTAAATCTTTTACGGGTATGGGAGGTAGCAGTCTTAGACAGAGAGTTATGGAGGATGAACAGAGGTAAGGTGAGAGACTGCGTCATCCACAGGGTTAATAAATGGGAAGGACAGACTGAGTTGAAATGTGTGACAGAGAAAGTGAGAGAATAAGGGAAAAAGTTTGTGACTGGGAACAATGGGTGAGAAGTAGAAGAGGCGAGTGGGTGAGAGCAAGACCAAGCATGTGACAGAAAATCGGTGGCAGAGAGCAGGGGACCAGCTGAGAAGCACAAGTGTTTGGGACAATGAACAAATGTCGAATGAGTGGGTGAGACTATTGTGAACAAGTGATGGTCTGAGCAAACGAGCAAATTGCTGAACAAACACACGATTGATGACTGTGTGTTTGTGTGTCTTTGAGGCGATTGCTGGGGATTTGATGCATGTGTGTGTGCAGGCAAATGAATGACTGAGGCATGATGGAAGAGACTAAGTGAGCGAGTAATGGGGGCTAGTGATGGGTGTGTTGACAGAAAGTGTCAGCTTTAACCACACTGACCTGCAAATACAGACTGCATGCACAAGTGGCTAAATTTGAGTGCCAGGTTGGACGTGAACTGACTGTAAAATTGGATGTGAATTTTGAGTTGGATGTGAAATGAATGCAAATGTAGGTGGATGGTGTTTGCACATCTATCTCTATGTGTCACTTTCCTGTCGTTTCTACATCATTTTAGATGAGCCCAGGAGATGAGCATTGCTCCAGTCTCTTTATCACATAAATGTTGCTACAGCACCTCTTTTCATACTTCTGTGTAATTATAACAAGGGAGATTATGCAGTGTCTTATTTTCAGAGACGCTGTCCTATCCTTGGGTTTTGTCAGTACTGGGTTACCCACATTAAGATTTGCATTTTTAGTTCAGATTAAACTCTAATAAATAATAATTCCAGCCTTCTTGGCACGCTGTACTTGGGAACCATTTTGTTTCATGTAATAGATGAGTATATTTACTCTCAAAGGAAGAGGAACACTAAGTGATGCCAGTGCTCGATTAGAGAGGAGCCGTTACTAGAGAGCAGCAAGATAATTTATTCTTGCTCTCTTGGGATGCCAATGGCCGATTCACTTTCAATGCCAAGATGTGTGTGTAAGTTTATGTTTATCTGTGTGACCGATGGTGGGTTGATGTACAGTAGGGACATGTGGGACGAGGCTATTGTCTGTCCTGCAGACTGTTCTACACTTCCCTCTCTCACCTCATCTCTGTCAGTAATGGCAGCAGAAAAACAATACTGCCTGTGAAATGCCAAGAGAATTAGCATGGCATAAATAAATACACACACGCTGGTTATTGCCCCCTCTTTCATTTTTTCTGCCCGCCTGTCTGTCTCACCTTCTTTTCTGGCATGGACCTGTCTCCTGCCCTCTCCACTACCCTTGGCTGCAGCATGCTTGTCTGACCCTGTCATAGTCTCCTTCAGGGCCAGTCTCTTGGTGATCAAGCTCCATTATTTATGCTGTATCGGGTTTCATCATCAATTCCCGCAATGGAACAATTGAGACAGATTTCCTTGACTGTCACAATAGCAGTGAGACTCAGTAGAGGTTGGAAATGGGATTAGTCTTAAATGGAATTTAATTTTCACTGTTGTTGTCTCCAAAGCCTGTCTACCACCCAGACACCATGACGCGCTTTGGTAGTGCTTTCACCATTATGTGTTGTGTGTGAGAGATTACTACTGTGCTCCACAATGGCAGCTGTAGCATTTGTAATGTGATGCACATGTGCAAATACTCCTTGTTTTTAAAGCACTGCAGTGAAACTGGGCTGCAGTTTTGCTTAGTTTTATTCAAGGCTTATTGACAGCACAATGCAGTGGGATATAGAGAATGCATTTTTTCCCCATAGGAGCAGCACTGCCTTCCATAACAAACAATAGAAACTTTAATTTAATTTTCTGTCAGATGATTAAAAAATTAAAAATACATGTCCTGCATGAGTCAATCAGTTACCAGATTTCAGTCACAGCAGCTGGCCCCTCTTTGATGTGAAATTTACAGCAAATAAATGTGTAAATAGATAAATCGAAGTAGAAGTGTGAATCAGTGTTTATGGATCTGTGCCCAAAGACCTGCTGTGCTGCAAATAAAATGTGGTGGAGGCTGTGCATGAGTTTGAGGGTGCTGTGCTGCTTTGGATCTGTCTTCAACCAGTGTATATGCATGATGCACTCATCCTTGGGCATTAAGTGGTGTGCGTTTGTGTTTGCGTGTGTGTGTTGCAGCAGTGTTTTTGTTTCTTTTATAGCAATGGTTGTTTGTGATGAATTCTGCTTCGTGTTTTTCTGACTTCCCAGGTCTTTTCTCCTCCCTTTTAACACAAACATGATCAATACTTGAATTAATGTGTAAGCAAAGAGGCAAAACATGTCGCACTGGCCTTGGCACAGGCAGCCCTGCCCCCACTCTGACAGCCTCCAACCCAGCTGGGCTGAGTGAAGTCAAGAGAGGAGAGAAGAGAAAGAAAGAGCAACAGAGTATGTGGTGGTGAAATAAATATTCATTTATACTGAACACAGTATGGGGGTAAATTGAAATGCATTCAGCTTTTAGAATCTGTCTTTTTTGCTGCTGTATTAATTTGACTAATTATTAGCTGAGAGGTAATTATGTCTTGCTGCATGGGTGATGACTCCTGTCAAGGAAGACAGTTGTGTGGTGAAAGGTGAATGTGCTTGAGTATTGGGGGTGTACTGGATGTAATGTTAGGTATAAAGAAATTTGTTAGGTCACAGGTGTGGGTGTTGGCTCAGGGGAGGGTGTGTGCAAGTGTTAGTCAATGTTTGTGTGTTGTGTTTGTGTGCAAGTGACAAGGTGTGAAGCTCAAGAGGCAGAACGGTGATTTGTGAGTATTGTATTCCTGTAATCTGCTCAGATCAGATCAACCAGAGCCAATAATGCAACACTGAGCCAAATACCACACTGCTGTTTCTTCATCTCTCACTTCTCTTTTACTCTCTTTCTCTGAGGCTCTCTGTGCCTGTGCCCCCACCCCTGCCTTTTTTCTTTTCACTGCAGTGGTAGCCAGCTTTGCTGCAGAGGGAAAGATGGAATAAAGATGGAGAGAGAGAGAGAGAGAGAGAGAGAGAACGCCAGACTAGAAAGAGTCAGAAAGATGGATGGTAAGAAATGGAGACAGGACTGAGAAAGAGACTTAGGGAACAGAGGAGGAGATGGAAGGTGGACAGGACTGAAGAGTAAACGATTACTGCCTTGCTTGTGTGTGCTCCTGGTAGAGCCTGATACCAAATCAAACAGTGCTCTTTCTCTCTATTGGCGCACACAGATGATAACACACACACACACACACACACACACACACACACACAAACTGGCCACTAGCATTTGAGTTTGTTTTTGGCCAGTGCTGGGTGGTGCTTGGCAGAAGAAATTAAGCCTAACAACCGTGGCATCTGTCTCAGCAGCAGGAGAGTCCCGCCTCCCCTCCTACACATGACCTACGTTGCTTTCATTCACTGAGCTGCCTGCTGCCAGCCTCAGGATGGGCCACTGCCTCCACCACTGCCTGCCACCCCCCTCCATCCCAGTCTCTCTGCACTGCCAACCACTCTGTGCCCGCGCCCATGTTTCCCCCCTCGAGCAACAACCAGGAGCCTAGCGATATGGCTGCTTCAAATATTCATAACAGCCACGCTGCAACACAGGGCTCTCTGCTCCCCTCCATTTTGAGAGGCAGTTCTCATGCTGTAGCTGCTGTTAGCCTGTACATGATTTCTGTGCTCTAAGTCAACTACTCTGTGGTCAGTGCATTTTAACTGTATGCACTCTAAGTATTAAACAGTGCTTCAGTCTTCAGTCTGGCCACCCAACTGATAGAGCATGGAGCTAAATATATACACTCATCCTTTCTCTTTGCTGCCATCCCTCCATCCACTTGCAGCCCTCCCTCTCACCCAGGGCTGAACACAACTGTCAGCCTGCTAAAGCTGTGATACTTTACTCTGAAACCTACTTGGAGCCAGGAAAGAGCAAAGTAACACTGATGCAAAAGAGACAGTGATGCTATACTTAGGCACAGGCACACATACTAAGCCAGTGCATGAGACATGCAAAAACTATTAAGCACAGAAATACATCTGGACTTCTCCGCTCACACAAACATGCAGATCCACAGAGCGATGTGAGAGACAGCTTCCGGGGGGAGAAGTTCTACTAGAGTCTTCCCAGGAAGCTACAGGCTGGATAAACATCCATGTGGAGCAGCAGCAGCAGCAGATGCCTCCGTCTCCTTCTAACGCCCGCGCCTCCTTTCCTCTCCGCTCTCATCCTTTCACATTTTACCTACTACTCATTCGCTACATCTCACCTCCCTTGGTCTTGCTCTCTCCTTTCTGCCTCTTTTAATGATGACTACCCCTCACTTGCTCTACCATTCCCTCTCAATCTCACTTTCATTCAGGCACTTTCCTTTGCTTTGCTCACTTACTCACTCTTGTCTCAGTTCTAGTTCTCTCTCCATCTCCATTTTTCTTTCTTTTATTCTTTTTCTCTTCTCATCATGCAGACTGCCTGCTAGCACTCGGATCTGCTGCTTATCCTCTGTATTCACTCGTATCGCCAGATTATTTCTCTAGGGGGCATGCTGTGTGTGCTCTCCACCATACTGTGTTATCTAGCTCATCAAGTGGGTTGGAGTGGATCGGGATGGGTGGGTTGAGGCTTGATATTCTGGCTTGTGGCAAACAGGTGGCCCATAGGGACAAGCACTAACATCAATAAATACAAAGGCATGAGAGGATGGTTGTTATCCTATAGTATCGTATGGCTTCCAAACAGCGAGCCATTATTTTTTAAAGCATGCCATTAATATCATGAAGTTGTGAAGCTAAACAGTGAGCCCACCAACTGCTAGTGAGCTGCAAGATGGATGGGAAGGCTGCTGGAACTAATGTGGCAGCTGAGTCTGGAGGCATGAGCATGAAGCTGTAAAGTCCTTGCATTTATGTGATTGCTACCAGTCTGAGGGTGTGGGACACCCTCAAATTGCCATTGATCATTGATGGTTGACTATTTTTAATGGCTGGGCCATTGTTCATGTCAGGGAGGGGTTATCATGTAATCCTGTTTCTTCTTTCTCCTGTCCTCACACCTGCTAAATGGAAAGCCATCTTCCTAAGAGAGACGGAGAGAGAGAGAGAGAGCATGAAAAAGAGAGCAATGCAACACAGAGCCCTTATTAAGGCGTCCTCTAAGGCTACCCTCTGACTGATTCCCCCTGTAAATCTCCCCTTTAATTGGAGAGGGCACAAGAAGAGAGGTGTAGCCCCTCACAAATGAATTCTGTGTCTCTGAGGATGGATGGAAGAGGCAGAGAGATGGAGACCGGCACAGAGGCAGACAGACAAAGAGGTCCTCAGAATGTGTGGGTGGAAACCAACAAAAGTCAGATATAAACACAATGAGGGTTTGAGAAGTTGGATGACATATTTACATTTGTCTGGGAAGTGGGAGGTGGGAGGTGAGAAGATGAAAAGGTAGTACAGTAATGGAGAGAGACGGGAAGAGAGGTGTGCCAAGGGTGATGCAAGGAGAGGAGGAAAAGGACAATGGGCGAGGAAGAAAAAGTAATGGAGGGAGACAAATAGACATGGCTGGCAGTGAAAGAAAAGGAAGGTGTGAGTGTGTGTGTGTGTGTGTGTGTGTGTGTGTGAGAGAGAGAGAGAGAGAGAAAAAAGTAAGACAGGCTGATTTCACCATAGTTGCAGCCTGAGTGTCCTCCCTTAATGGGGTTGCCATGACAACACTGTATAAGAGAGTCAGGCTCCAGCGGTGTGTGTGGTATGTGGATCTGTGTGAATTTGTGTGTGCGTGATCTACTCTTCATGTGATTGATTGTATGTGAGACAATATACAGTACACTGCCATAACAAAACAGTAAGTGCAACGTAGGCATTTTCTTTAAAAAAGGGGGTGGGAGTTTATTTGCTTGCACTGTTTGATTGTATGTCCTTGTATGAATGATGAAGGGAGTGTAGGAAAGTAGCAGCTTCTCTAGCTGTGTCATTGCGCCTCTTGGCAGAGCCAAGTTGGTGTGCAGTGGCTCTTGTGTACTGGTCATGTCCCTTGTACCACTGGCAGCCATGTTGATTGAGGTTAGGTGATGTCATCTTGGTCAGGTGACGTTGTTCGGAGAGCCCAGCTGTCAGGGAGCAGAGACAGTCCCACAGGAGTGCCAATCTGTCATCATTATATTAATGACACGCATAGCACTGCTAGCAATGTCATCTCTTGTGTGTGCCAAAACTAACGAGCAGCGCCCTAATTGTAAAATTAATTGATAAACATTTTGATTAAAGACCACCCTCCCCACCCTAGCCATCCTCCATCTTCATCAGCTCCCCCTTTTACTCTGCACCGCCATCTTTCTCTCCCCTGGTTATGTCCTTATGAGTTTCCTCCCAGGCCCAGCGACTCTTACATGAACACACTATTCTCACTTTCTTTGTCTGACTCTGCCTGCATTTGTGTCTTTGACCTTCTCCCATTTTCATCTCTGTTCTGTTTCTCCTTCAACCTTTTCTAACCCACCAACCGTTCCTTAGCCCATCATTTTCTCCTCCTCTCAACATGCTCATTTTCTACTGTGTGTCACTCTCTTCTTTCATTTAGAAAATTACAACTCTTTTATGTGCTTGATCTCCCCCCTCCTCCCTCCTTCTCTCCCCTTCTCTTCGTCTTTTCCCATCAGGATCCCTTCTGTGCTGCTGTCTCTCTTGTCCTTTCTCCTTATGTCTCCATTATTGTCTCTTTTACATCTTCAGTTTGTCTCTGTTTGTATTCAGCGGTGGAGTTATAAGGCCAGAGGAGTTTATAAGGTGGTTTTCAGAGCCCTGCTTTGCCTTTTCACTACACTCCTATTCCTCCTTAGCCCTGTCTCCAACAAAGCTGTAGAGCCAGAGGGAAAGAGAGAGAATGTGATATGGCTAGTGTACATTTCCACTGGTCTTTTATTCTCTAGCTTCCCCTCTCATCTTGCCTCTCCTTCTGCAACTCTCACTCTCCATTTCTCCCCTGTGTGGACTGAGGTCCAGTTTATCATTCTGCCACAGGCTCCACTGTGAGATTTCTGGCTTTTGTGTTATTGTGCATGTGTACAAGGATGTGTGTTTGGTTTGTGTATATGTGCGTGTTTTTTTTTTTTTTTTTATGATCTAATTGAGTAAATGAAACATTTAGTAAATGAAACATTGGGTATAGCTCCCTTTGTGTGCTTGAGAGCCTACAGCATGTGTGAGTGCAAAATGGAAGGTGTGAGAGTATATGTAGGCTGGGCTCGTCATTAACTGCAATAGCAATACAGTCAATAGGGAGAAAATGATTATCAGGAGTTATCAATAATGAGTGATATTGATTCGACCAAGAGTTTGTCACAACACAGATCGACATCCCTGCAGGACATCAGGCCCCTAGGGGAGCTTGTTACTGCCTCACCACAGGCTTCTATTTTCATTTATTCCAGCGGAAACATAACCACAAATGCTGCTCTGATGAATGTCGTTTTGTGCATAATTAGCTAGGTCATAGGTCTTAGTCAATAGGGTAATAGATTCTTGAGTTAAATCTTTCTTGGTGAATAATAACCTCAATAATAAACATGGTATTGAAAATCTTTGTGTTCTCCTTAACAGCCTAGCTAAGTTGAAAACATGAGAAAGGAAATATTAGGAGAAAACATAGCCATACAAAATAAGTATATATTTAAGTATATATAAGTATAATAAGTAAGTATCTACATTAGAACCTTGAGTCTACCCTGTTTTTCTGGCTCTATTCCTATAGTTCACTCCTGTTAGCCCTTTTTATAGGACCCATAGTATCCTGGAGAATCACTGGCAGTGAAATAAAAGACAATGAAGTGACTGTAACACTGGGTGGAGCGTTGCTATAGAAACACAGCATCACAGCTCCTAAGCAGATAACACATTTGGTGCTATTCCCTTCATTGGGAACAGGTGTGATCAACGGCTTTCTTAAATATCAGTTGGGAGGAGGGAGGGAGTGTTTTGGCACCAGGAGTGATGATTTCAATGTATGTTTAAGCTTATTATGTTGTAGTGACGACCTTGGGAAAATGAGCTTGATCTAAAACTAGGTCTAAAACTTCATAGTGCATGCATTGAAATGCAAAGCAAGGTGGCATAGATGGAGGTATAGTTGCAGGCACATCAAAGTAGTTATGTTTTCTAATCTGTTACTTTCTGCGCATGCAAGTGCACTGCATATCAAACACTGTTAACTGAAACTGGCTGCAGCCATAATTTTCATCCATGTACATCCTGCCTTTTCTTCTGCTATAGTCTTGTGTAAAAGAGGCGATGGCAATGTTGGACAAGATGTTGAGTGTGTTCCTCTTCACATATGCGTGTGTGTCAGTCTGTGTGGGGCTGGCCCAAAGGCAGATCACCAAACAGCTGTGTGTTAGTGCCAGTGAGTAGACATTTGGTCCACTCAACCCATAACGCTGGCACACAAGGTGGGTAACGGTGTCCAAGTCCTCCTCTCAAATCCTTCATCCATCCATCCATCCCCTCTCATTGTCCCTAGGGCAGCAGGTGGCCCCAGCTAAATACTGATCTGCACAGGTGCAGCAGGGGGCCTGTCCCACTGCCAAATGTTGTGCTTCTCTTTCCTTTGGGCTTATGTGCAGCTCTGTCTTGTTTCTGGAGAGACTGAAAAAGCTGCACATGCAAGTGTTTAATCAGCCTGCTGATATAACAGGAAACAGAGGACTGAGTGAGGCTAAAGTACATAAACAAAACAGAAGATATTGGAACAATGGAGAAGAAAAATTCTGATGAGGAATTTGGAGGACTGGAATAAGTACAATAGTCATACCAGATTTTTAGAAGTGTTGTGCATCTGACAGAGACTGACCAGAAATGAACCGGACATTTGGTTGTAGGGATGGACATTGCAGTATGCCTGCAGCTGTCCTTGGAGACCTGGGCATGGTGTGGATGTGTGTGCCAGGGGTGTCTTTAGAGACACGCTGCTGCAGGCATCCCTTTGGGAATTTGGAACAGGGAGGTTTCATGTCTCAATCAGGAACGCTTCAAGAGCTCCTCTCAAGGCTCAAGTAGAATCTGACGTCCATTTGTAGTGTATTTAAAAGAGAATGCCTGCACTTAAGGGCTACTTATTGCTTCACATACCCGAACAGAGACAGTGAGTGAAAGTAGATACATGCGTAAAAGCCCTGGTATACTCATAGACTGACACATAACACAGCAAACCCCTCTCTCTCTCTGTCTCTTTCAATGCCCTTGCATTCTCATTCACTTTATGTCTCCCAGGACAGTGCTCAGAAATGTTGAAATGGGATCTAACCCATGAAGCAAAGAGGGAGAGTCATTTAAGATAAGTTAAACAAGGGCATTTAGATTTTAAAGGGCCATAATCTTCAAAAAGGTGAGCTTTAAAATCAATTGACAAGATATATAAAAGGTAAAGACAGATCGAGAGGAGGCAGGTGTAGTTGTTGGCAATTAGGTGACTTATTTTTATGAATGATCCTGTTTAATTGAATGTCAATGATTCTTGTCAATGATGCTTGTTTTGCGTGTGTATCTTTATGTGTGAGTGTGAATATGTGTGTGTCTGTATTTGTTGTGCAGCGCAGGTGGGCTGGATCTGTATCTAGAAAAGCACTGGGCCATTGATTCAGCATCCTGCACAGTATGGGCCACAGTCCAATCAGAGTCCTGTCAATGATGTCAGAGCAACAGAGCTCAGGTTCCATGGGAGCTGGGAGGGGTAAACATCATGAATCAACTTGGACCTCTCTGCTGGTGAAGCTGGTTAGTTGGGTCACAGAGCAGACTATCAGGCCCTTGCTAGGTGAGCATGTCAGTGGATTGATGATGAGGTGTGAGGGGGCAAACTATGCTACTAACAGGATGCTGAAACTGACATTTCTATTTTTTTGTCACTTTTAGATGATCACAGTGCCAGTGGAGTCCACAAAGTTAGGGCACTAGGATGATGTGTCATGTCTGGTGTGATTGACAGCTCTGTTAATTCTGCTGTGATTAACATTCAGTGTTCTCCTCCATGTCAATGCCTCTATCATTTTAAACAGCCTTGAAGATCTCTAGCACCCAGTGAGTCACCCTGACCCAGACCTACGGTGAAAATGTTCCCAGCTTTCACACCATTTGTGGTTAGCAGGCAACAGGGGTGATGTATGACTAAGAGAGAAAGAGAGAGAAGGAAGTCATAGGAGAATGGCTGTCACTATGGAGAGGCCGTCTGCAGGGCACCAGAGGGGAAACAGGACAGCCTGGCTTGACAGAGACTCAGTAAAGGCCGACCTTAAAAAGCTTCACAGCACCACATATTGCAGTAACACTCAAGTCTGTGAATATTTCATCAGCCCTTAAGCAAGTTGTAGAATATAGAAGGTTGGCAATGGTAGCACAGCTATAGTAGTTATACAGTGCTATACTGTGAAAATTCGTGTCTCAGACTATTGAAATCAGGGTTTATGTTTAAGCGGAAGCAGAGTCTAAACCAGCCCACAATGTTGATGCAAATCCCTCCACTGGGATGTACAGTAGCATGGCTAGAGGATCCAAGGTGTGGAAGGGGGTGTCAACTATTGTAGTTACTAAAACCAGTTAAATCTTTCCTCCTTACTTGTGGTGCTTATCTGATCAGTGGAGCAACCAGCCAGCCCCTTAGGATTTAATATCAAATACACACCATAAGCCATGGTCAAAAGGCCTGTCAAAGATAAACATCACTAGAAACATACAACATATAGCTGGTTTTGTCTGATGGTAATGGCAGTAGGGGTGAGATTAGCACAGCGTCATGACATCAGTACATGCGTAAGTAAACAGTGGAAAGCCCACACCCTGGAGCTCATAAATACTTCACACAGAGTGTAGGTGTAACAAAGAGAGAGAATATAAAATTAGGGAAAGATAGAAAAAGAGGAATGAAATGTGAAGACAATCATGCAGAGAGAGAGACAAATCTGGGGGCATAGGATAGAGGTGCGGGAGGTGGGAGGTGGGTGAGCTTGTGGGAATGTTTGTGTGTATATGCTCTGAATGTGTGTATGCTGGCTCTGCTGCCCTGGTGACTTCAGGTGTTATCTTCTTAGCCTCCAGACGTGACAGTGAGATAATTAGAAATGTTAACACTCACTGGAGCTTGTACTTCTATGAATTCTCAGTTTCTCTTCCTCTCTCTCTTTCATATTTGATCTTTCTCCTGTCTTTCATAAACAAACACACATACTCAATTTCTATTATCTCCTTTAGCCCGTGTTATGAATGACACCGTTAAGGCCAGGAATGACTTGGCCATACAACAGTGGATCACAATCAATGTCAGTGCCAGTATCTGTGTAAATAATTGTTATAGCACTATTTTAATATGGCAATTTTCTTACTTTTAATAAAACATACTTATTTTAATTTTGTACATAAGATCATTTATTTCTTGATGTGATAATTCATTACAATACTGAGGATTAGGATGTTAATTAGAAGACTATCTAAAATAGAAATATGTGAAAATAATTAAATTCACAGATAAATCAGGCTATAAAATAAAAATTAAAAAATGGTAAACTGCAGTTGCATTTTATTTGCTTGAATAGACATACAGTAGACAATAGACATCTATTTTTGGGGCAGTCAACAAATAGAGCCTGATTTACTGAAGCAGTAGGAGGACACTTGAAATTCTGACAAATGTCTTGGCTCAAAGAAAGAGCGAGAGTTAGAGAGAAAGACATGCTCATTGGAGTGTTTCACATGGAAAAATGAAAAGTGACAAGAAGCTGACGGAGGGATGACAACCTTGTTTGTCCTTTACTGGATGATCAACATGTGTTACATGGATATGGGTCCCCAAGGTGGACATGGACATGGCTAATATTGAAGGTTCTGCGCTCCGCTGGAATTCCCCTGCCTTTAAATT
Source organism: Mastacembelus armatus (assembly GCF_900324485.2). NCBI lineage: Eukaryota > Metazoa > Chordata > Actinopteri > Synbranchiformes > Mastacembelidae > Mastacembelus > Mastacembelus armatus. The sequence continues at coordinate 13,641,440 of NC_046640.1, forward strand.
AGCATCCTAACTCAGCTTACTCAGCTAGCGGCACAGGCTGTGGAGCAGTGTGTGAACACTGGCGATAATGAAACTGCACACCGTCAACATCATTAAAGATAATCTTGGCTCATTTTGTGCCGGGACACATTATCCTAGGAATATGCTGTGAACAACAGGAAGAGCTAATTTTGCCAGAGCAGAGCACATAAACACCTTCCTACTATAATTTCACTGACTCTGTTCTCCACACCTTGGTTGGAGGGATGAAGAAGCACTATAGGTTTGTTTTCATCAAACAGATCCCAGGTCAAGGCAAAGGCTTGTCTAAAGGCGTCTCCAGCATGTGTCTAATTGAGCGCTGAGTAGTTAATTGTTTGTGCGTGGGAGGAGAGAAATCAATCTGTTTTTTCACTGCTGTGACTTCTAGGCCCTGGGGTGAGAGACTAGAGCTGGCAGACAAACACATACACACAAATGAACAGCTTTGCCAAAACCCTAAACCATGCCTTGGAAACTTGCACACCCTTGCAGACCCATACCCTTCCTCCACTGGCACACACGCTTGAAGACACACATGCACACTCGCTTCTCAGAGAAAGGAGGATGTGCATGAGGGGTTATTGAGTCAGGGTAAAGTCAGATCCATCTATCGATCGGCTGCTTGCTGAGAGAGGAGTCAGGAACGTGAGACCTGCACAGGTCAGAGGGCCAAGAGACATAGAGGATGAGAGACAGTAAAACAAAGAAGGTGAGAGAGCGAGAGAAACCTCCAAAGCTTATGACTAGGAGGGTTCTCCCCAACCCATTCTCTCTGAATGCAGAGCCAGCTCTCTGCTCAGCTTCATGAACATTAAAATGAGATTTTTTCAATTTGTAACTTGGGTCAGTGCCATATCTCAGCTCAGTAGGAAAGAAAGACACATACTAACGGCAGCTAATTGTTATCCTTATCTTTTTATCTGTATCAATTACTACAGACTATTCCATACTTAATATAAAATATATATATATAATTAATCTACAGTGAGCGACTGTGACAATTAACATATAAATGTGTTCTACAAATAATGAATTAATTTCTATATTCAGTTAATCAGGTCATTTGCATGTGTTTAGTTATCTTTAAGAGTGTTTCAGTTTATGACTGAATGCTGCTGTCACTGAAGGCCTATTTGCATTTTGAATCTTTCTCTGTGTGGAAAAAAACAGTGTTTCCTTAAATGAACTGGTTTCCCTCCAGAGCCTAAAATGGTTATGCTGGTTCAGGGGAAATTTGCAGCAAGAGAATGTCACCTGAATAATTTACTTTTCTTTCAGGGGGATCAGAGCACAAGCTCACTTCTGATCTCATTTGAGCCACTAAAGCTCTTATCCCATTGGCTCAGAGCAGCTGGTGAAATGCCTGTAAGCCCCTCCTTGATTGGATGAGAGTTATTTATTTTCACCCAGTCAAAGACTCTTTTATTATTGATGGGAATGAAGCAAACTGGGATCTGATGATGAGATGTGAAAATAGGATGAGAACTGTAAGGGAATGGAGGGAGTATGTGAGTACAGGGATGGTGGGAGTTGTGGAGGGACATAGGTGTGAGGTAAGGAGGAGGGGCGATAAGGTGGATCAGTACAAAAAGTACTATCCTTCACTCGGATAGCAACAGCAGGCGCCATGAGATGTTTATTCATCTTTCATTATGCACTTGGTTCCCTTTCTCTGCCGAACCTTTTTACCTGAACAGAGACAGACAGAAGGAGTGATTCAGAGTGACCAGACGCCTGAAACTCCCAGAACGGAGGGCTAGAAAGGTCATATGAAACAGGAGACTCCATGGAGACCGCTGACCAGAACAAAACGTGTCGATGAACTGATGTACTTGAGTCTCTGGGGACAGAAGGAGATGGAGGGAAAAATGAGTATTTGAAAATAAAGAAAGTGTGTAAGTAAGGGCAGAACTATTTGTGTACATTGCAAGTCTGTGTCTGTGTTTACATGTCTCATGAAGTAATCATTACACCGGTGCACACGACAACAGAAAATTATAGAAGTGTTCAGCCTATGAGCAATAGTGGAGGAGGCAGTAGGCACAGACCCTCTGGATCCTCTCCATGCACTAATGGGTGTTCACCTGGTGTGGATTGCACCAAAGCATTTCCAGCATCACGCTGTTGGTAATTAACAGAAGCAGGCAGTGGAAAGCAGCACCTGTTACAGCCTGACTGACTGAGGCTCTGAGCTCTGGGCTCTGGGCTGTGTCTCCCACAGCTCCTCTTTAATAATCAGACCACCACCGCTCATCCCTCCTCTGGGACCTCACAGCATGAATGTACTTTATGCAGTTGGGTGTTTGTGTGATTACATGTATTGTTCAAAACAGGGGAAAAGAGGCAGATTAAGAGGAGGTGAGAACAAAGAAATTCTAAAATAATTTCAGTAGTAATAGTAGCTGCACACATAGCTTGAGGCTCTCTGTGTGGTTCTGAGTGTTATTTCTGGAAAATGGGCATGCTAGTGTCGAACATTTACCTGTCATGTTCCTAGGCAGTTGAGCAGTAGACAAATGCACAGGCTGCTGGGTGATGATTAAACCACTGTTGTGCTGGAGTGTTGATTTTACTCTTCTAGTATAAAGATGTCAAGAGTTTATTTTTGCATTTCTGTCAGAGTTATTTATACAAGAAGGACCAACAATTTCCTTGTCACTATTCAAATTACATATTCAGTGGAAAAAAATGAAGGGACGTATTTACTATAGGAAGCAATTTATCTGAATAAGAGGACCACATATTTGTGTGTTTCAGTTCATGTGCACATGTACACTTTTATTCCTATTCAGTTTTTCTTATATAGTGATGAAGGATGCTTTATGGTGAACAGTGTCAGTGTACCTTCATGTATGTGTATGTGATGGGAGTACTTATGTGCGTGTGTGTGTGTGTGTGTGTGTGTGTGACAAAAGTAGACGGAGAGAGAGGAAAAGAAAAAGGAAGTGAATGACAGCCATGTTTTAGAATTTGGGGCATGTCAGCCAGGCCTGCTGTGTCAGAATCTCCTGATGCCCACTCTACCCATCCTAAAGCTGGATAACCCTGGCAGGCAGATTGGGGTCACTACTATCAAATTAGATACATCACTCATACACACACACACACACCGTTGCTGAAACACAATTCACTCAGGCATGCATTTGGAGAAGGACAAAGACACGTTTGCATAAACAAGCATAAACTAAAACATCCATTTATTTTGCTTACGCAATACACAGCAAAATCATCTGATTAACTCCAGACAAGTACAGAGGGTCAAGGAAACTACATGTTTTAAAGTTGGACTTTGCATGAATTGCTAAAATTGCACTAAAATAGGCTCTCTACTGCCCAGCTGTCATAAAGACAGAAGGCACTTGGGTTGATAAAAGATACATTCATCTGAGGTTTAAATAATGTGGATTCACATTAAAGGCTAGATGCATATGCTCATAAAGCACTCGGAATGCTAAGTACTCCGTGCCTTTGTGTGAGTCATTTATATATAGTAATGTTAAGCTTCAGCATTAGAAGTGTGGCTAATAAACAGCACTCCCAAGCTAATGCGTCTTAACCAAAAAAACAAACCTAGAAATTGAATCGAACAGTGACATCACTGATGTGATATAATAGACTTAAAAACGCAGCAATTTTATTAGCTGACTGCTAAGACTTGGAAGCAGGACATTCTTAAAACCTTTGAACACACCACATCAACATCAACACTGCTTCACATTCAATGTGCAACCTGCAGCAGACTGTAGTTAATCAGACGTAAGGAGCAGGAAAAAATTTGGGCTAGTGATTGCGATTTGTTTCAAAAACAACATAAAGTAATAATAATAATAAATAATAATAAACTAAACCTTTTCTATTACATTACAACATAATAAAATGATTGATTTATTATTAACAATAATAAAATAAATCAATTTAATTAAATAAAATTATGTATTTTTAACTGTGATTTTAACCCAGTTTATGTGTGACATATCTCCCGCTGCCTGTAAGTGTGATAATTCAGGAACTACTCCAAAAGGTCATATCAGAGGTTAGGAACAAATATTTTACCAGGTTGTTTAGGTTGGAGGACTTGTTGCTTTATAAATACATTTCACTGTAAATTAAAGAAAAAAGATATTGCCACAGCAAACATGCTGTAATTCAAGGGACTGTTGATTTGTTTGAACGATTACAGTAATAAAACATATGAAATATATAAATATATAAATATGTAGGTCTTACTTCTGTTGTTGGTCAGTTTGATCACTGCCATCTGTGCAGAGTGTGGGTTGCTTAAGTGACAAGATGTGACAGAATAATTAGTTGACACAAAAGATAGATACTTCCATTGTATGGGTTTCAGCAATGTGATGAAAAGAATGTCAACCTATTTTTAAATGTCACGGTCTCTTTTTGTTCTGAATCCCTGCTCTACTTTGTGCCACAGATCTAAACTGGGTCAACATCACATGTGGTGCCCTGGTGGGCTCTTCCCTGTGTGTATGTGTGTGTATATGTGTGTGTGTGTTTGTGTGTGTGTGTGTGTGTGAATGCTTCAAGTCATGATCATGTGCAACTTACCATACAGTACATTAACACCTAAATTTAGGAGGGGGTGGGTTTCTACAGTTTGCCTTCAGTGAATCTAGTAGCTCAATAATTCCAAATAACACGTAATTATTGTCGTCCTCAATTAGCAGTGGGCATGCATTATCTGCAAATTGTTTAAGTCTGTTGCCGCGCTCATTATTAGAGAGAGGGAGAAAGAGAGGTCTGTGGATAGGCAAATACATAGAGTGTGCTTGGCTATGGTGTACTGTAGAGCAGCAGTGAGGTGGGGGTTGCCCTGCTGCAGCTTTCAGATTAATAGACACTGATAATAACACACACAACTCACAGTGCTTCTGTCCTTAATGAAGATGGATCTAGCTGGGCCTGGCAATGCACAGGCAATCGGGGTGGCAGACTGCCAGTCACAGCCAAGTGACATCTGGGAATAGCTCAATGCACAGGGCGGGAGAGAGCAAGATTCACCAGAGAGTACAATTTCATAACATTATCATGTTATATCATAATCCATTGTTGGTGGCTCATAAGATTAATGTCAGGGCCGGCAGTTATCACTCTTGTTGTTTAGACTTAATGCTCACAGTGAATTATTCATTTCCTCCTATTGATTTTTGACACAACTTATGCTGACAAAGTTGACAGCGCAGGTTGAATGATATGGTGTATATCTAATTTGACTGTGAGATTGGGAAGCAGGGGAAAAGAAAATGAGTATAAAGCATGAGATAAAAAAAAAATCAAAAGCTAGAAACAAGCCTAAGTTATATGTAACCGAGCAGACAGTCATTGCGGAAACTGTAGTGCTCAAATTTCTGTGACTACTTTTTAAGGCTTCACATCTTTGCCTCTGCAGATTGAAAATTTCAGAATAAATTAGTTTTATATTTTCCACTGATAATCAATTGGTTAAGAGATGGCTGCCAATTTGGGTCAGAGGTCTGATCCCTGTAAGATATTAGAGCCCATTAGAGGCTGCAGTTAGTGTTTGTGTGAAAATACAGGTGGCCACTTAGGTCATTTCCACGGGCAAATGTTGTGGGCAGCACAGGGCAAGCATTGACGGGTGGTGACAGTGCCCCCTGTTGCATCAGTAATAATGAACAGTGACAAGCTATTCACCACCACAATAAATCATAGGCCGTACTGGAGGGACTGAGGACCAGGCCGGGGAGCAGGCTCTCTCTGCTGCGTGATGTCAGTGCTGATGAACAGACTGACTCAGTGGCTGGCTAGGAGCAGACTATATCTATCACTCATTCGCAGATGTCATGTTGCTATCACACACAGTGAGCCCTCCTTAGATACTTGTCTACTGTGATTAGCATGTACAGCTATCACTCAGAGATACTGGGCCCTTCCTGGTTGCTTTACAGGCAGTGGAGTGTTTTTTGGACTGCTAATGTTTTTGGAAATATATAATGGTTAGAGAAAACTAACTAATGGACTATAATAAACTAACTGTTAGAGATAAGGAGGTATGTAGGTTGGGATTTGTGTAGAGCTACAGCCGATGGCAGATGCTGCAGGAAAATATGGTACAGGAGTGTCTATTGAATAAAGTGAGAGGGACTCTCTTTTTTCCCTCTTCCCTTTGCTTCTACCTCTTCGACAGCCACACTAGCCCTGTTTGATATCCCTCCACTGTGTTCTGCAGCTCTGCAGATTCCCCTGTCTCATTTGCATTCCCTTAAAGCACACTTCCATTAAAGTCTCCCCCTGTTTTTTTGTCTCTTCCCTCTTTCCTTCTGTTTCTTCAAATAGGTCTTTTTTCCCTTGGTTGCTGTTTTGGAGGGAGCCTTATTCCCTGTTGACTACACAGCCTATCCTCGCTCTCCCTGAGTCAGTAATCAAACACATTGGCCCTAATACACAGGCTATTACAAGAGCTCTGATGTTCCATCCGCACACAGGCGGCACAATGGTGTCATTATGTAAACAGCCCTGCTGCAGCAGCCAGAGAGATACTACCACACCAGAGCTCCGGCCTTAACTGACCTACCCCAGTAAATGGAGAAGTGTTGGGATGATCTGACCTGAATGTGCTTGTGTAGTCACTGCTAGCTTAACAACATTATCCACCCTGAATAAATGCTCTAGTGTGAACATTACAGTAGGCTATCAGTTCTCACTATGGCCACTGTTGAGCATCAGTGCAAATGTAATAGAATCAGGTTGTTGTAAAGGAATAATATCTAATGCTATTATGTTGTCTTTGCTAGCGATAGCCTCACCAAAAAGGATTAGGGAGATTAGCGATAGGCCCAACTGGAAGATAACAATGCCGTCATAGAGGGTGGGGGGGTTGGGCCGTCAATGATTTATACTAGCTAGTATCATATTTTTTTCTGGAGTGATGTTGATTTGATCTTGTTTTGGTACAGTAACTGTTATGCAGAATTGTGTAATTTATGAAGATGTAATATTTAACTTTTGCATTATTTTTCTTTCAGAGTCACTAAAATGTCATGGTTTCCTCTTGTTTTCAATGTCATGCCATGCCATGCCTTGCCCTCAATGTGGCTGTTTCTCGTAATCACAGTGAACTAATCCCATGGACTCTGTGCCAAATCATCACTTTGGCTAATCTGAATAATCAGTGAATTAAATTTGACTGTCATACCTCAGCATCCTGGAAGGCAGGTTTAACAGTAAAAACACAGCCTCCCACTCCAAGCTCGATCACAGATGGTGATGGTAATGATATTTCATGGTATGTCTGTTACGTTTTGTAAGAAGAAGTAGGATAATTATATTCACTTTGGCGAGTGATTAGTTTTATGGAGGTGAAGAAGTAATTAATGAATTCTATCTCATCCTCATTTATTGTTACACTTCCTTGTATTGCTCCCTCTTGACTAACTCAAGAGAGTACAAAAGAGTATTGAGTGTGACAAAGCTTTAGCACAGATGAGTCAGATGGAGAATTACTTAGGGGCCCCCCGGCGAAGCATACGTTTTCGTCATTCTCCCTGGTCTCATCAAACTCTAATACGACATAGATAGCCTTCACTGAGTCTAGTGATAGCCTACTTTCTTCTGAGCTAAAGTGCCTGTCTCAGACCTGACTGATACCAAATCCCAGCAGCACTGAGTAAAAAAGTAGCTGTTTATTCTAATTTAGGCGTATGCTGGAAGTTTATTTGAACTGAATTTTTGCTTGATTACAAACATTTAATGCAGCAGTGTGCATCATTTTCTGATTCGTAAGAGATGCGATTGCCATTCAGTTTTGCACACTTGACTGTGCCGGTTGCTAGGAGGCAATCATTTCCTTCATAGCGGGAGCTTTGCTACTGAACCAACTATTTGTTATTGAAGCATCTGAGGCATAAACATCGATCCTAATAGCATGGAAAATGCTGCCACTTCATCTTAAGCTGCAAAGAATTTTCTTTGCATGAGGAAACTGCCCATCATAATTTGACTGTCAAATCTTTAAATCAATCACACATGTTTTCCCACTTGAATAAGGTTGTGTGTTTTCCCAATCCCTGTGTTGCCCCCCTGTGCCCTGAATGATTTTTGCTTGTTCATGCAACATACCTCATCTACAAATGTATTGAACCGCTAATTAAGATGTTAGCAGCTGCCAGAAAGTGTGCAAAACATCTTTGGCAAACTAGGAAATTCACTTTTAAAGCTACAGTTAGTTCACAGTTAGTGGTATGAATCTATAGCTTTCTGACCACACACACACACATACACACACACACACACACACACACACACACACACACACACACACTGAATGGACACTTACCGTACTCGTCTTTCCCACCTTTGATATCAGAACCCCCTCAGCGAGGGGAAAAACAGGCAAGAGAAAGCCTGGAGCAGTAGCAGCTCTGAGACTTGCACCGGCTTTTCTAATTATGCAGCAAAAACTGTCTACGTAAACTCTTTGTTCTCCCTCCATTTGATTCTGGTCGGGTAATGGTCCTAAATACCTATTTCTTCTGCACAGAAATAATTTGCGTGATGAGGTGAACCAGAGTGGTTCTCATGACAGAAACACACAGCCTTTAACAGTACCCCCCACCCTGTTTAAAAAGTACTTGTGACTCCCTGTTTTTGATGAGCATGTCTGCTAAAACAAACAGATCCTAATGATCATGGTGATTATCGTAATGATCTAATAGAAGTGGATAATGAGGTTATTTGCTTTGGATTAGGCAGCCTGTAAATTAATAGCTGAAGAAACAGAGGGTAGCATTCGAAACAAGATGACAGAGCTGTGTACTTAAGTGCGACTCCACCGCTCTGTTTAGACAGCCGCATGTCTTCCTTTGTGTTGCTACGACTGACTATGATTTGCCCTGCCACCCACTTTCTCTCCTGCTCGTCCTCCTCACCTTCCCACCAGTACAGTGAAATTGCTGTCCATACTCCCATTCTATGTGCTTTGGTCTCAAAGGGATATGATGTTCCGCTCTATTAGAAGAGAAACAGTGATGATAATAATGGTGGATGTGATCAGTGCAAAAGGTCAGCCTCTGCCCTCGGGCACGTAACATCCTCCAAGTAGGGAGGGCACAGAGGGCGAAGACACCCATCCAAAGACTCCTAACCTTCTTCCACTCAGACGCAGACTGACTCACAGAGAAGAAGCAATACTTTATCTTTTGTCATTACTCCTGCTTTTCCATTATTCCTCTGCTCTTCTCGGTTGGCTATTTTCAGCGGTTTCTCTTATGCGTTCTCGCTAAAAATACTTACTTCCTTTATTCCTTCTGTTACTTTGTTATTAGTTACTCAGGATGCATGATGCTTCCTCTCTTTTTTGGCTTTTTGTTCCCTGATTTGTTTGTTCTGTCATGCCTTTGTTTCTTCTTTCATTCACTTTAGCCTTCTACCTATCCAACTGCGCTCTCTTCCTACCACATTGAAACTGAGTGTTGAGTAATGCTGGCTTTCTTTTTGTCAGAAAATAAAATCAATTTATCCACCCTGCACTTTTCTCTCCTTCCCTCCCTCAATCCCCAACCTACTCTCCCTCCCTGCTCTTTTTCCTTGGCCCTCCTCATCTTCTGAGACCACAGGAGAGCTATTGTTGAACAGTACAGACAGAGGCACAGTCAAAAGAAACAAGAGGAAAGACAGATTTTTCTTATTAAACCACAGAAGTTGGAGAACAAAACGAAGGCCTGTCACTGCACAGGAGGGGATCGCTTTTTGACCATTAATAATACAGTGAGATCGAGGGGGTTGGGAGAGGAAAGGCTGCGAGAGAGTGTGGAGCCGCCAAATTTTCTACAGTGCCGTATCACATGTCTATTGCTATTTGTTTACTTTTTTTTTTTAAACTCTGTCTTTGTCTCTCTTGCCCTCCCTCTGAGCATGTCCTTTTCTCTCTGCTGCTGGTCATAGAGGGTGGTCACAAACAAACTAAGCCACAGACTGCAATAGGGCAGAGGTTGTGTGTGTTTGTGTGTTGTGCACATGATAGAAATAAATTCAGGGGTAAAGAACAGCTGCTGCTGCTGCTGCTGCTGCTGCCGCTGCTGCTGATGTGCACTGCACTCTGTGTTCTGTTTTCGTTCTGACTCCCTCTCTGCTGTTTGCCCACCCTTTTTATCTCACCATGTCTTCCTCGTACTCCACGACATCCAACATACTAATCCACACAGCGACACCCAGGCAGGTCGATGGCTGTGGGCTGGGCATTGCCACTGGGGAGGAGGGTAAATATCAGAGAAGGTCAGTAAGAGGAGGGGCTGGAAAGGCAGAGGGGAAGCCAAATCAGTGATGATGAAGAAATGGGGCAATACTGTATTAGCAGCCAGATGAGCGCTTGACCAAGCTTGCACGTTGTTTCATTGTGCCTACGCAAACCGGCAAGGATGAGAAAGATTTATATAATAAAAAAATGTGAGGACTTTATGCCACTTTTGCAGTATTATTGAGTGTCTGACTGATATTTTGGTTTGAAGGAGTTAGAATTAAGATCAGGGTTAGGGTTTAAAAAAAAACACACCTGTTTTTTTTCTTAATATTTCCTTTGAATTTTCAATTAAATATTTTCAGAGCCTTTTTGCACACTGTTTGAGCACATCACATATTCTGTCACAGCATATGTGCTAATTTCAGCACTTTGAAGCTTTATCACATTTTTGTTGAATTATGCGATTTTCAAAGCTGTACCACTGTATGAACAGAAACATTTAACTGTCTTGTGCAGTGTTTGTGATTTAGGCATGAGAAATATGCTACAGTTGGAAAGTTTTGGCTGTTAACCACTAAAGGCTTGTAAAGGTCACATAAAACCACTATGGTCAGTGTGCACATATGCTTAATCTTAATCCCGCAGTATAAATTTGTAGGCTCAATCAAATAAAGGGCCTAGAAAGATCAAAAGAACCCCCACCAGCAACACCAAAAAAAAAAAAAAAAACCTTACACATATAAATAGACCTAGTCCAATCTGTCTGTTTCATCAGCAGGCTCAGCAGGAGGAGTATTAGCTCTAACAATACCTCTCTACAGTTTTCTGTCTGTAAGCCCCTGGAGGGGCAAAGCAGATTCCGCTGTCAAAAAATCAGAGATAAAGTTCCAGATTGTGATTTATTTCATTAGGCAAATGAGATGTGTGAGCCCTACGGCACTGCTGACTGAGTCACCACTTTTCACTGTCGCGCTTTGTGTGCACGGCCATACGCAAACACAAACAAACACAGAAGACATGTATTTTTCACATGCTGAATATAGCACTGTTAACAGCCCCAAAACATATGTAGCATGTCTGATTCAATCAAGCGTACAAACACTGTAGAGTGATGAGCTGGTAGTGGCAACAGCTGTTGCTGTCCTGCACAAAATGGCCTCAGATCTCTATGTCTGATCATACTACCTGTCCACCACAGGGGGAGCCGCTCACCTCTCCATTCCTCTGATGTAACATTTAGTATGCTATGCCAGTCTTGGGGCAGCATTATCACATATTTCAGTGATAAATGTAGAATTAATTAGTCAACACTGTCTAATTTGAATGCCACACTGAGAGAGGAATGAATGAGAACAGCACAATAATTAATCGTTATAGGCAAGTGTTTCATGAGGCATTTACCTTTCTGTTATTTCTATCCCTCTGTGCTTCAAGGGTCGCCCTCAGGGAGGTGTAAGCTGAGGAAGTGCTGCCCCCTCACCTGTGTCTGCTGACTACATCCACGCTTTAGCCCCACCCCCTGCTTTACCCCCTGGTCAGCCTCCAACATGGCTTTTGCAGTCTGGATCATCTTTACCTGTGCTATAGCTGTTAGCAACATTGCTCCATCCTCTCAAGGTATGTAGCAAAGATTGTATTATATTTTTAATATTATCACAGTGCATTAGAATATTTATGTGGTATGTATTCACTGTTTACTTATGTATGTATACATACATATATATATATATAAATGCTGTATAGTATGTAGTACTGTATATGTGTGATTTGTATTACTTCATCATGCTATTGTGCCCTCCAACTGGCCTGACTAGGTTATTGCAAATGAGGATGTAATATTTATATGTTGGCTACGTGATGAAGGTTGTAAGTATAATGACTTGCTCGCCAGGCTAGAATCGCTGCACTTGATTAACCAAACTGTCTCTAGAGGAGACAGAGAGAGTGAGCAAGGTGCAGAGTGTATGTGTGAATGTCAATAAAATTTCTTGTCATCTTGATGTTAGTTGGAGCGTGGCAAGAGTATAAGGGGGAATCCGTGCATGTAATGGTGCCATATGTGTGACCTCCTCGAATGTGCCATGTATTTCATTTTGTGTTTGTGGACGTGCTGTTGTAAGCCTGGCAGCAGGTGATCTGGTTGGACTGAAGCGATGCTGGAAGGTGTATGTGTGTGTTGGAAGCTGTGTAGGAGGGAAGGAACAGGGATTGCAGGGGGAGGCAGAGGGCCGAAGATGGAAAGGAGGGGCTGTTGGGTGTCCTGCTAGTGGCCTGCCACACAGATAGCAACACACCATCTGCTGTATGCTCTCAGTCAGCTCTATGCCAGGGAGCCACTGGGTGATGGACAGCTAGGATGAGGCGGAGGAAAACCGTCAGGGAGAGACATGACTGTCCCTGGGAGGGGCTAATAATGAAGCAGGAGGAGTCAAAGAAACCAAGGGAGGGTAGCGTTAAGTTTAGCACTCCTTCTCTGTGCGCTCTGATGGGCCAGGTGCATTTCTTATTTGAGGAGGTGCTGTTTCTTTCCCTCTTAATTTGGCTGCTTTTGTAACATTGGATTTGTGTTGCGTACATTCTGTTCCATCAGACACACTTGGCCTGTGGCGCTGTATTGCTTTGTGTTTATGTGTGTGTGTGGGTGTGTGTATTTGTGTGAAAATGAGCCTCCAACTATCTGTGTGACCTGGCACTTGGGGAGTATTAATAATGCATTAATAATCAATTGACTGTTATCTGTATGCAGCCCTAAAGCTCGTGCACAACATTTGGTTTGATGAAATTAAGAAAATCTTCATTTTCTAATGGAATCAGGCACAGACATGCTCATGCTCACCCACACCATTGTGGTGTACATAATTTTGGCAGCTAATTTTTGGCTTTAATGTATCATATCCATTGTAGTGTGACCAGAGGAGAAGGAAAAAAAAAGAAATGTGAACAAGAGAGGTAGTATTTAAAGGACTTTAGATGTGACTAGAGCTGCTGAAATCACTCGAACTAATCAGAGCACATTTGGAAACCTGCAGGATCATCACACACGACTTCACAGTCTAATGTATACCCCTGCTCCTCCTCTGCTTCCGGAATAATCTGCTATGGTTTAACCTCACTCTGTTCCTCACTGCACATTCTAATATTTACCCCTAACACTCACCCATTTATTCGTCTCTGGAAGCACCTTTTTAATGCAAATGTTCTTAACCAGCATGAGCTTTGTACACATATTGCACTTCTTCCCTGCTGTCATACAAATCTCATTCACTTGGCCATTTCACATCATGAATATTTATCCTTTTAAATCACTTGAAATTCTCCAAATCACTGTCAAACATTGGTGGCTCTGTGAGACAAAGACAACATTTTTTATCAATGAACGCAGACCCATTTGCACCAAGCAAATAAAGCCATATGTTTGTAGGTACGTATACAGAGCATCTTCTCTCAATTGTCCTGGCAGGCTCCCTGTAAGACTGACATGCGTACCTCGACCGACAGGATGTCCTGCTGCTTCTGCAGAAAGCTCAAATATACACAACCCTTCATATGCAGTGTTGTTGCTCTGAAAGCCCATTAGGCTTGCTTAATGTGGCAGGCATTGCAAGCAGCTGTGCTGTACGTGATGAAACTCTGACACAGAGATTTCATTTAGCACAACACAAGCATTGGTGTGTGCATGTGTATACACATTTTTACTCAGATCTTTCACTCTGTAATGCCTGTGACATATGTGAATTTGCAAGTATTTAGGTACCATATACTCTACTGTGTGTCTGTGTCTGTGTCTGTGTGTGTGTGTGTGTGTGTGTGTGTGTGTGTGTGCGCGCAGTATATAAATGAGTGCATAGTGATGTGTATGTGCAAGAGTCTGAATATGTAATTATGTGAGTGAAGTCACATGTCCAGATGGGTGTGTGTGCATATGAGCATGTGTGTGCCACTCATATCAGAACGCCAGTGCCAACTGACTGGTGGAATCTGTTCTCATCTCCCCTGTATTTAAGCCTTTGCTCTCAGATCAGTGGCGTGGAAAGGCCCCTGGTCCTTTCCTGCACACGCAGACATTTTTATCTGTCTTCCCCTCCTCTCCCTGGCTTTTCTCTTTTGTGTCTTTTCCACAGAAGAGTATTCAAGGATTGGGGACTAGCTCTTTTTACACATCTTCTCAACAAAGTGCTTTAGTTTCTCTACTGTCCTTGGGTGGTGACAGAATGTCTGAATGGGGACTGATCTCAGTGCAGTATTTTGTTTTCTATAATGCAGGGCTGGGTAGTTATTTTTTATGGACGACCACATGAAGACTTCACTACTACTCAGGATGCTTTTTTTACGAGTGAGCTGACAGTTATTTTGTGTCTTAAGTGCTCAACCTTAGATCTCAAATTCTGAGTGAAGATCTAAAAAATATTTAACTGAAACCACATCCAATTTTGAATTCTTTAGCACTCTAAAAATAAAATGATAATTATAAAAACGCGACCTACTCACTAATTCATATGAACAGGCTACTGTTGGAGGCTACAGGCTTGTAGCAATAATATTTAGAGAGTAGGCAGTAAAGCCACAGTGCCTTTCTATACTGCACACACCTTTATATGCAGTTGGCATCTTGTTTAATTTGCTGTATTGTGTTGTGTTAATGTGTTTTGTAAACTCTAGCCCCATGGTTTTTAGCAGACTGGCCTGAAAAACTCAGCACACTTCAGACAGAACAGTAAAAATCATAGCTGATCAGTAATAGATGACACTAGAATAACTACATACCGTACATTTAGACGAGTCAGAGGTGAAACTGTCAGACTAAATTTCCTCTTGTTGCTCCTATCTGCTACACCTGCTGTTGTTAAAGCTGTGCTTAATTACTGTTTGCCAGTAATTTTATGTGGTGCTTTAAGCGCTATGATCAGAATCAGAATTATGTCTTTCACATCACAGTGATCTGTGTCTGCTGACTTGTTATGCTAAATATTTCACAGGTTTGGATTCACATGGGAAGTAGCTTTAAGAGCTCAGTTGTTTTTTTTTTTTTCACAAGATAAATGAGTATAACTGAGCTGCCACAAATTACAGACAGATGACTTGCATCAGACTTAGTAAAAAATTTGGAACTCTACAGACAAGTGGCATTTTCAAGTTTCTAATAGCTTTGTGTTTTATAGACTAAGGCCATCAGAACTAGCTGGTTCTGTATCTGTTTATAGAGACAAGTAAACACTCTCATTTTGTCTGAAAATGACCTTTGAATATGTTTCACCATGTTTTTTCTCTGCCATAAAACAGAAATCTACAGACTTCCCTGACACTAATTGCTAATCTAGCGGCTTGTGAATATTGCTGCATATCATCTGGATTTTGCAATAAAGAACTGCTGTAAAGCTTTTTCCCAGTTTCTCTGTCGTTTCCTCTTGTGTGTGTTTTCAAGCTTTCATTGCCTCCCCATCTTATTAGCAACAATCGGTGCTTCTCTCACTCTTAACACTCGCCTCTCGTTTTCTGCTTTCTCTCCCCTAACACCTCAGCTAATACTCCCTCGCTGTGTCGTGATGTTTTTCCCCCAACTTCTTCTCCCCCCTTTCTCTTCCACCTTCTTCCTCTTCTTCTTCCTCTGTCTATTGCCTTACCCACTATCCAACCTCACTTGTGGTGAATCAACCCTGCTCCCTGTGTTCTTTTGTCTTCCTTATCTTCTACCTGTTATCTGTTAAAAGTGGACAGATTTGCTCATTGTCATTCCCACCTTTCCTATTACTTTCATTTCTATTGCCTCTTCCTGTATTTCTCGTATTTGCTACTGTACCTCCCTCGCTCTTCTTCCATGGTGCTGGGGGTTGTTGTGCTCTTCAAAGCCCTTGGCTGAGAGCAGTAGATCACAAAGAGTCCTGTGTGAGTGAAAGGTTAATGGATGGCCTTTGAACATATATTGGGAGTCTGGGACAGGGGGGAGAGGGAGGGAGAGGCCAGGCGGAGTGGCGGTGTGTCTTTCAATCCTCCCTTTGAAGATGACGCATCCCACTCTCATGTGTCTGTGTCTGTATACAGGGGCTGTGCCTTTTTGTTTATTCATGCGTTCACAGTATTAGTGTGTCTGTCTGTCTGTCTGTCTCTGTCTGTCTCTGTCTGTCTCTGTCTGTCTCTATGTGTGTCTGTGTGTGTCTGTGTGTGCTCAATTTGTTTGTATTTGCTCGTAGTTGTGAGTGTTGAGGTATATTAGTTTGTGCACATTGATTTGTGTACCGCAAACAAGCTCCTACATAAAGGATTGGGGACTCTGTTCCTGTTTGTACAGTCGTGTGATAGCTGCCTCTTCTCTCTCTGGGCCTAGCTGCCAATCTGTGAGGCTTTGTCACCGTGGAGGACTGTTTTCACGCTGGTTCATGACCTAGTGCAAAGGTGTCTGTATGTTTTAGTCAAATCATGCGCTCAAGAACATGTGCATTTGCTTCCGGTGTGTGTTGTGGATTTCAGATTGATATTTAGCAGCAGCAGCCTACTGCTGACAGCCAAGGGCAGTTGGAGTAGAGCAGAAATGGTTAAAGAGAGGGAAGGAGGAGGAAAAGCATTGGAAGGGAAAAGGGGGAAACCAGAGGCGAGAGGTCAGGACAAAAGTGAAAAATGAAGACATGGAGAGAATGAGTGGATGGTGAAGAGGATGGTAATGGAGGGGTAAACAAGAGGTGGATGAAATTGGATGAGGGATTGAGGGATGGTGCTGAGGTGAGGAAGAAAAAACACGACGAGAGAAGGAAACTATACGTTGTATGTGAATTGCACTGCAGGTGAACAAGATGGAATACACACAAATATGGGATTCAGTAGCTCTTTACAGCCAAATTCATTTTTAATTTATAGATTAGAAAGGTACAGGAGCAGCTAGTAATATATATTTGCAAAACCGTTAACATGCTCATAAACATGCGTAGGAAAAGTACACACAGACACACGCTGTGTTCACAAGTCCAAGCCTTTGGCTTAGTGTATAAGAGGTTAATTAAGTGTCTAATGCAGCGGCAGGGCTGGGCTTTGACACTCATCTTCTCTAACAGCTCTCTGGATGCGACTTGCAACTCTTCCAAATGCACACACACATCTTTCTGACAGCAGTCCTTGCATAGTATTCACTCACTCTCCCTCGCTCCTCCACACTTTACCTCTCACTCTCCCTCCTTTTTCTTATCACTTTCTTCTCCTCAGTCTTTCTCCATCTTTCTCACTTTTTTTTCTGCTTCTATGTCTCTGTTCCATTCGGCCCTCATCCCTGTGGCAGTTTCCCTGCAGCACCTGCAGTTTTACTCCACCAGTGTTTATAAGAATCTAGGTCTGACTCACTGTCTGCTGGCCTGCCTCTTGTGATATGTGCTGGTAACAGACAACAGAATAGAGTTGTGTTGGGCCTGTAGCACAGCTCCCCTCCCTGGGGAGATGGAGGATATTTTACACCGGGTGAATCTCCTACTTTTTAGGCAGGCTGATTTTTATTTTGGGCTATGCTGCTTCCCCCCGCTGAGGCGCTGTTATTGCATAATTAGGCGCCCAGGCCAGCAATGAAGTGGTTTGACAGTATGAGCACGTCCTGTCTCGCCTCCCTCCTCAAGTATGTACATGTGTGTGTGTGTGTGTGTATATGCCTGTGTGTGTTGCTCAGTGTCTCAGCGACTTTTTAACCGCCTGTCTTAATCTCACTGCTATGCCTGCTAGTTTGCCCCACAGCAAAGTTTGTCAATGTGCACTGAGAGTTCTTGAGGTTGAGGATGGATGAGGGTTAGGCTTTCTGAATTTGGTGTGTGCATCATTGCAAATGCATGAATGTGTGTTTCATGAGGGTGTGTGTATCCCATTTCCAGGAGGGGCACATTTAATTCTCTTATGAATGATGTAATGTTATGGGCTGTGCTGTAATTCAGTTCAGTTAGAGGACTGGGCTGCTGAGACAGGTTGGCTGTGTTGAGCTGATGAGGACAATAAGAGATCCTCTCTCCCATGAACCTGTCTCCTTACTCCTTTTATATTGATGACCTTGTGAGTTCACAAAGACCGGTCGTCATGTTCAGCTTCTGCCAACATCTAGTTTGATGGGTTTTGCCTTTTTCTATTGTTACCTTGTGTCATTTGCTCTGCCATTCCATTTTCCCTTCCTTTCTGTTAGCTTGACTCAACTCCATCACTATGAATGCGTGTCATTTTGGTGCTGCGTTGTTCTGACCTTATAGCATTGCTGGTGACTACCCATATAGTCGCTCCTCATCTCATCTCCTCCGTCTCCTTCGCCTGTAGGAGACAAGCAGAGGAGTCAGAGAAGATGAGATAGCGTCCCAGCTTTGAGGCCAGCATTACCCTCTTCTGTCCTTAAACACAAACACACACACAGTTTCACAAGCTTATGCAGCCCCCACCCCGTGCACTCTCATGTTAGGCCTTTAGGTTTGTCTCAGGATGTCACTTTGTCACAACTCCTCGGTTTGAAAGCTGCCAGGATGTGACAGCTCTGGCCGCATTGCCTCAGCTTGTCTGTGGTGACAGGCCATGCTCCAGCGAGTCATTACGCTAACTTGCGGGGCTAAATGAGTCGCTAAGATAGAGAGCTAAACTGATAAAGTACTGGAAAAATTGGTAGGGATGATTCTGTCCTAGAGAGGGATTCCCATCACTAAGATGTCTCAGTTCTGTCCAATAACTGTAAAATGATTTTCTCTTCATTGCCAGCTTTTCTAAGGAACTAACCTGAAGCTTAGGAAGTTTTGGCCAGAGCTTAAGCTGAGGGCATATGTAAATGTATGAAGTGTACTTTTTAATATTCCACTGCTATCACTGGGCAAAAAGGGAATACTCTGTTATTAGCTTTAATGACACATAAAGTTCACTTTTAGGATGATGATGTAACAAGAATCCCATCTAATCAGCAGCATGTCCAGTTTCTAAACTGCTTGGTGAGAATGTCTGGAGCTTCAGTGTGATGCTAATGAGCAGCAATAAGAAATGACAGACAGAGGGGCTAAGAGAGGCTGATTACATTTTGGCTAACAAGTCAGCCTTAGGGCCACAGAGCTCCACAAGCATAATCACCTATTGTGACTCAATTGCAAAGTCGCTATCACAACCATACTTTCTCATTTGATTATTTCTGAAAAAACATACTATAGTGCATTTGTGATAACATAATCCAAGGTCAAATTGTCTGAGATACTGAAATCAAAGTACTTTAACGCTTGAAAGCAAACTGCTGATGATGGAAAGTTGTTGGTAATGTTTCAATAAAGACTAATCTTTTCATATTCATGCTGTGAACTTTCTAAATGTAGTTTGTCCAACTCTGGCTTCATAAAACAAATAAGCTTTTCTTTTAACTTTCTCAAGTGTTGGTCACGACTGTTGGTTGGAGGTCATGTCTTCTCATCCTCAAATGATGCTGCTTCTTCACGAACATTTGTATTGTGTATGTGTGTATGCATGAGAGGGAAAATAGCTGTAGAGTCTTATAATGGTGGGGAAAGAATGAGTGTGTGCAAAGACTGGCTTGGCTTCTGCAAAATTATATTTCTGACTGAGGGTCCAAGCATCTATTCACCCTTAGGCTTTAATTACTGTGCGAGGATAATGAGTCAAATCCAATCAGTTCTCTCTCTTGCTCTTAATTTGTATGGAGCTTCTATTATGAAGCCAACCGCTTCAGCCCGTAACACCAGCTGCCCTGGAGTGACACCAGGCCCCTGTCTGTTGTGTGTATGTGTCTCTATGTGTGTGTGAGAGAGATCACGAACACTGCCACATCCATGCAAATCAGCTCATATAATTATCAAATTGGCTCATATCATTATCGGTGTGTGTGACAATTGGTAACCATTTCTTTGGGATGACAGATATTAACACAGTTTTATATAGTGTGGGAGATGAGTCATAGTCTCACTATGAGGGATTAGAATCACCTATACATATGGCTGCTGCTGAGAAAGACACTTTGTCATCCAGCTATTATGAGCCTGACAGGCAGGACTAAATGGCCATGCGCGTGTGTGTGTGGGTCTCTGTGTGTGTTGGCTGACGAGACCCTGAAACCTTAATGGATTCCTGCAGAGTGAAGGACAATCGTAGCCCATGGCCAGTCCAAGCTTATCCTCTGCTCATCTCATCTCAGCTCAGCTCACAGCCAGCCACAGCTCCAGCTAGGCCTCAGGCCATCTGGCTGACACACAACCACATACACACTCTTTCTCACACACACAGACACTGAAACCCTGAAGTTAAGTTCCACACTTGTTTGTGAATACACCATTCAAACATTGCTACAGAAATTGGTATGTAAGGTGCACCCTAATATATTTACATAGTAAACTGCAGCTTAAATGTTGAACTTGTCAAACAGTGGATGCGAAGGTGTGAAATATATAGGTTTGAAATATAATCCAATATGGCAGAAATAGAAATTTGTAATGGTGCCAAAAATAGGCTAATTATCATGGTTTCTGCCGCCATTGAAGTGTCCTGGCTCAATTAAGACTCGTCTCAATTATATCTAAATATATGCTGTGACAGTTGGGGCCAGAAACAGAAATACATGACAAAGATAATGAACTAGAGTTTATACATTACATTCAGCATAAAAACTGGATCTGTGATTTTTTTTTTTAATATATATATATAATTGAAATTCAGTAGGCTCATTATATTTTGTTTGATCCTTTACTCCAAAACACATTTGTCTTGCTAAGAGCTTGCGCAGTTTGACTACATAAATAATGAGTGATACGCCAGACATAACAGTGGTAAAAAGCTGAAATTATCTACAAAAACACAAGCTGATCAGCATAAGTACCAGCATTGAAGTGGCCCATTATCAACCAAAACTGTTCAAAAATGACCTGTATTTATTTACTGCTGTCACAACAGCCTAGTCCTAACTCAACCAACGGCCAAGAAACAAAATCAACTTCTCTTCGAAATGAGCCCTTCCACTGTAGCTATTTGTATTAGTGCTCAGCGGCATGGCTGTAAATGGACCCTGAGCAGCCAGAAATATTGACCATGTAAAATGTGTTTGGTATGTTAAGTATGTTTAAAGTGTTATATACCTGCTCTAGTGGGGGCTAAGTTCCTGCTGAGTTGGTCCACAGTGTAAGAGGACTATGCGTGATCACTCTTACTGGCCCCCTTTAGTTATACTCTCCTCATGGCTCACTGTGTGGTTCTAATCGCTGGCCAGCTGTTTGCTGCTGTGTACTTACACCACAGGGTAGTTAAGGGAACACGGCCACACGCTGACACTACGCATTGTAATCACACTGTAACACCAGGACTCTGCGTGTGTATGTGTGTATGCATGCATGCCTGCATGCAAGCATATCTGTGCTTGACTGTGAACGTGCACACTCATTGGCCCAGTACGTCTGCATATGTGCTAATTTGCCTGTGTGGGTTTTTGCATTTGTGTGTAGACTTGTTTGTCTGGCCTTGCCTGCTGTTTGCGTCTCCGAGTGCTTTAATTAGTATGCGCTTTTGCATCTAGGCCTTTGTGATTTGGCACTGGCACTGCACACTGGCGAGGCATAAAAGATTTGAAGTCTGTCTGTGGTAGTCATTCAGCCTTAATGGCGTTAGTTACACAACTGAACTCAAGTCCCCGTTGCATAAATTGGTGGCATTTAGAAATATGAGCAAGTCCAACGGTAGTGAATCATGTAGCACATTGCTGCAGAGCATGTCTGGGATGACTGACACTGACATTGACCCAGATGGGCACTCCTCCTGAATGGACAGCAGCTGAAACCTAAGCAGTGCTAACTCAGTGTCAGGAAGGGGAAAAAAAAACAACCCGTTCTTTGGATTTCAGCACAGTAGTGGGGAAGAGAGGGCTGAGTCAGTGCCTTCATCTCCTGCTGAGGCTGTCTGGCAGGGGATACACTCTATGCTATGTAGTAAGATCCTTGGTTTCCGGGTTTTACTGTGATAAGAGTTTGCTAACCTCAATGGAATTTTACCTGGTTAAATTAAGGTTGAATTAAAGTAGTAAGAATTTCAAATTTTCTGCATGGAGCTAGCACTGCTATGTTTAGACGACACTGCCATTTTCAAGACAGATGGCATCCACCTAAACTGGAAAGGGTACAGGGTCCTCAGCGCAAATCTGAGCTATGAGAACCTCCCTGACCTTGTCATGTGCCTAACTCAAGGACTAAAGAGACTCTTTCTGTCAGATCCAATACTCAATTTTTCATCCAACACTCCCACCTTCCTCCCCCACATATCACAAACACCCTCAGGAAAAATCTCACTGAGATGGAGATCTCACCACAACCCTGACCAGATGTCTCTAACCTTTTGTGTTCCTGCTTTCCCGGTATAACACATTGCAAATCCCCTCAAGAGAACCCTTGCAAACATAGACATTCTTAAATAACTGAAGAGGGCTGCAATAGCAGTCTAAAGTCCTTAGGGCTCATGCCTCTTTCCATGCATCCCACCTGACAGCATCATTACTATGCCTGGACCCTTGGCCATATTTGTGAACTGACTCCATCCAGAATTTAGACGCATCACAGCCCAGCCTTAAAAGTGGGCATCATATTCACTGTAACAACCATTACTAATAAAGTTGACTTTGTACCTAACCATATAAAAAATTTCACATATGCTTTGGTCCAGCTCCAGAAGTTAAAATTGTAATAATAATAATATTGAATTGAATAAACATACAAATATGATTGAAAATAATAATAATGAAAATAATCCCACAATGTTATTTAGGACCAACTACACAATCTTAAACTAATTATGAGTTGATTATGGTAATGTCAACCCCCCAAAATGTGGAAAATCCTTTTGCAGATTCTTTCCAGAAAAAATCACATATCTCAAAGCAAAAATTAGAGTAAGTCCTCCACCTGCAAAGCTGATTCCTTTGCATCCTTTTAAATGAGATTTTAAATTATATGGCAGACAGAAAATATTGAACAGCTTCCTTCAGTCGGGTGTTTTCTTCATTGCATTTAAGAACTGCGGTCCATACTTAAGATGCCCAATCTAGGTAGTGGGGCTTTGAGTAACTAGGGGCCTATATATAATCTTCTATATGTTAGTAAACTGCTTGACAAACTTATGTTCTACATTCCTAACTGAAAATTACATCTTGGAAAAGTGGTGGCAACCTGCAGGTCAGACCAAACAAGTTGCTTTGGACCATTATTTTTCCCTTTGTACATGCTTCTTCTTAGTTTTGTTATCAGGTGCAATCACTATACATCCTGATGATATGCAATTATATGTTTCCATTGATCCTTCAGACATGGGTCCTTGTCTAATGTCAATAAACCAATGCATGAAAAATATAGTTTTTAATTGGACAATACAAAGCTGAAATATTAAGGATTGGGTGAAAACTTAAAATGGACTCTGCAGGATGGAATACCTAGTTAAAAAAAAAAATCACAGGTTACAAACTTCAGTATAATTTTGGATTATGAATTTAATTTTAACCTTCACATAAATCCTAAGCAAGATCAGCCTGTTTTCTTCTGAGGAATATCGGGAGAAAACCGATGCCAAAAAAACTCACGTTAATTTCTGACTGACTACAGTTGTGCACTTTGATGCAGACTCTCAAAAAAACAACAACAACAACAACAACAAAAAAAAAAAAAAAAAACAGTAATACACCTACAACACATCCAAAAATCAGCTATCACCCACAGAAGAGGGATCATATTACACCAATTACACCAATTTTAGCTACTCTGCACTGGCTGCCTTGTTACTTGAGAATTTATTTTGTTTACAAAGGTCTACATGGCTTCTCCCCAGCGTATATTGCAGAACTACTAAAACTACATGTCCCTGCTCTCGCAGCATCACACCCATGAAACAAGGACACAGTCTCCTCTGCTTACACACATAGAAGCAGGAACAATTTGCCACTAGAGATTAAAAGGAACACCTCAATGAGCACTTCTAAAAGCCAAGTAAAAACCTGTCTGTATAAACTGGCCTTTAGTTGACCCCCCGTGTGATATTGATTTATTTGTATTTACTATTCAAGTGCATGTTTATGTTTTAACACCATGTTGTCGTGTCTGCGTGAAAAGTGCTGTACAATAAACATAACACTCCATATATACCTTGTCCTCTCTTTGACACTGCCGAGGAGAGCTCCGCCAAAGCTCTCTGCTTGAGCCACTTTCATTGCACCTGTTCTTGTCAAACTTTAAACATCAGCAGTTAAATAACAAAGTACATCCTAAAACTATTCAAACGTTCAATGATTTATCAGTAACTTTTTTCTCTCTTCCTCTTTCCACTCCAGCTTTGAGCCGGTCAATGATGCCCTTCGGCTTGATGCGTCGAGAGCTGGCTTGCGAAGGCTACCCCATTGAGTTGCGCTGCCCTGGAAGTGATGTCATCATGATTGAGACGGCTAACTACGGCCGCACTGATGACAAGATCTGTGATGCAGACCCCTTCCAGATGGAGAATGTTCAGTGCTACCTGCCTGACGCCTTCAAGATAATGTCACAGAGGTAATTATTGATCTGTTTGGATGTAGTGTGTTTGTAGAGACCCAGGGCCTGTTATTGGCAGGAGAAACAAGATACTATTTCACAACCTAATTCTTCCAAAATTTCCTGCTTTCCTCATGAGGTGTTAATATCTTATGTGGAAGACTGAAGTCAGCGTCCTTGTCCTCTGCACAACACCAATACATCTCGGTGTATGGTGTTGTATATGTGTGTTTAGTTGCTCGCATGTGTGTATCTGCATTTTGGATTGTTGCAAGAGTATTTGTAGGGCTTCCTACAGCTTCTCTCTGTGTTTGTGCTCAGCATCTGCTTCCTCTGAGCTCAGATCAATCGAAGCCCTCTCCCAGCTATCCATCATGCATGTAATGGAGGCACAGGGTGCTAGCTTGGGGGGAGAGCCAGGGAGGGAGCAGAGTGGCAGGGAGTGGAGGAGAGAACTGAGGGGGTAAAGGACGGAAAAAGACTGCTCGAAATGATGGGATGATAGAGTGAGTGAAGCTGAGATTTGAGATATAAAGAGAGGGAGAGACAGCAGTGGGGAGAAATGCTAAAAGCTGGTTAGAGAAAGATTATGTGATAAGAATGAGTAAGTGCATATGTGTGTGGATATATATCCTTTGTTTTGTGTGTGCGTTTCTCAGGGTGTGCAAACGTGAGAAGGCATGCAGCTATATGGTTTAGATGTAGGTATTTCGTGCATGAATTTTTCCCTATATGTGTGGTAAGTAGAGTATTTGCCTTAGCCCCCCTTGTCCTTCCCTGTTCTCTCACCTCTAATTGCTCCCACTCACAATCCCCCAGGAGAGGAGGGTCTTACGTCACTCGCCCTCTCTTTGCCACTTTCCTCCCTCCATCCTTTTCTCTATCCTTCAACCCACCCCCCTTAACCCCCCACTGTTTCCCACCTCCCCTCGGGTGCAGCTGTCACATGATCTAGTCTAGTGTGAAATTACTCCCTTCCCTACCTTTC